>NC_141333.1:24375272-24585272 GCF_037954235.1 Aulostomus chinensis | reverse complement strand
ATGCTGCAGTAGGAGAATGGCAGCTATACGCATACACTTCGATGCGGCTCAAGAAATACAGCTTCTATCACAGGCTATCAGAATTTTGAGTACTGAGCTTTACATTTTTTTAGCACTTACTTTTTTACATCAAGAAATATCATCTAAAAAGAAATCTTCCCTCTTATCCCTCAGGTCTATCCTGTCTTCTTTAGCTGGCTGCAAAAAAGAATGGAGTCCTCAGTTCTAGAATTAGTTCTTCGACATGCATCACAAACTGAGCTTAGAGCACATGATGTGCTGGTTGTTGGGCTGTCCCCCTGCAAACGTCTACAAAGCAGTACAGTGTTAAAGTATTACTTACAACATTGTGTCTAAAAACCTTTTTTGATGTCTCCAAAATATCGATTTGGATAAGGAAATGAACGTCCTCAACACCAAAGGACTTGTCAACAAGTAAAGTCTTGTTTGTGAGAGAGGGATGGAGAGGAGGACTAGTAATGCACAGCCGTTGCATGCAATGTTTCTGTAAGTTATTTATAACTTGCTTGCAGTGCTGTTTTGTCACTTTTCCCATGACTTGCCTGCATCTGCATCTGCATCAACAGTATTTTCTAGAAGTCCTGCCTAAACCTGCATGGACCTGGACTTGTGCATCGCTGCAGCGCAGGATAATCTGATGGAGTTCTGATGGGGGAATCTGCAAAAATCCAGTTAACAGACAATTTATAGTGACACGATTAAGCGAGTCTTACGTAAGACACTGACAGGCTCTTGCACACAATGTTACTGTGTAGACGGAGTGAAAACAGTTGAAGAAACAAAGTACTGTTAGGTCCCTCTCTGGTATTCTCAACTCACTGACTAAAAGATCTTTCATGCTTGCTTGAGATGAACCCTGCATCTTGGTGTGTTACTACACGTTGTTTCCCTGATGTAGGCCTCTTAAGCACCCTTCAGCATGCAACTTGTTTTCTTCGCATAAGCATTGGTCACTCAAACTCTACTTTTGTATCTATTTGTGTTCGATACATGTACATTTATATTTTACCCAGGATTTATTTGAAAACCTGGGGTGTGAGAACCTGTAAATTTGCTTGAAGGTTTTGCCTCAAACTTCTGGATAATCAGCCTTGTTCAGTTAAGTTGTTGCTGTTGTGTTGAGAGAGACCCTGTTTGTGACCTCCAAAATACAAACTAACCCTCCTGCTGTGTGTGTGTATTCTGAGGGAAGGGGGGTCATTGGCTAAAGGAATGACCACCCAAATAGCAAACACACAAAACTTTACTCCTTGTTTGTATTTGCTTGCACAAAGCCCCTATACTAGGTTACTTACACAAGTCTGGCAAACAGAGCAGAGACTGTTTTTTTCCAGGAATACATGCATTTTAGTTGTAATGCTTCAATGTCCTGAGTAAACTGATTGCGTGTGTGGTTTGGTTCTTACAGTCCTCGCCCAACCAGCAAAGGAGTTGAAGGCTTGGCCAGAGTTGGCTCCAGGGCAGCTCTTTCTTTTGCCTTTGCGTTCCTGCGTCGAGCCTGGAGGTCAGGTAAGAAGGCAGCGGGATGTTGACAGCAAAGACATGCTGTTTTGTATTTGTGATGATGGCGTCTGTCATGATAATGGAGCTGTGCTTAACAGCTGCTGATGAATGTGTTGCTCCATCCTTTGAGCTCATAGTAAACAACCCGACACATTTCGCAATGTGTGTTTTTAGCCTGGGCCTGTGGTGTCCACCAGCCGAAGGACTCCGGGACTTGCAGGATATAAACAGGGTACTGCTTGGCAAGAAGATTTACCCAAGATGCTTGAGATGGTCATTTTCCTTTATCGGTACTGCTGAAATATAGAGTTCCCATTATAGACACAATATTTTGCACTCAAATTTAATTATTTACTGTGTGTTTAAATTAGATAATCTGCTACTAGGGCTGGGTTATGTAACAATATATATTATACATGGACCAATTGCATTTTTCTTGACCGATTTCAATTTCCGGCTTTTTCATTAGTGGGATCTGTTGATACCAATTTTTGCAGATTATGATTTTCTGTCTATAAACAAACGACCAAATATGAAAACATAAAAAGCCACTTTTCTTCAATGGAAAATTGGATTTTCAGGATTACATAAGATACTACTCTTAGAGTTCCCCCACAACTGCTGTAGGTTAATGGACCTGAATGACTAGATAAAGTGTGTACCAGAAAGAGGTACCAATACAATTCTACTTCAAATGAGTAGCTGCATATCCAGCTTTGTCTGACATATCCTTTACTTATCGAACTAAAGCGGCTGAATCAGCAGCCAATGAAGGATGAGAGGCTGCAGGTTAGTTTTTGGCTCCAAGCTCTGCCTACTGGCTGTAGCTGCTGTCCCTTTGTTAGCTTTCTCAAACTGGGGAGCTCAACAAGGCGCTGGAGATTGAAGTGTCTGATGAGGTTTGTTGTTGAGGATGTTCTTGTTTTGCCTCCCCCAATATTTTGGCCTTACATGTTGTACCAATTGCAAGCTTGATTCAGATTTTCCAACGAGCACGACTGTGTTGCGTCCCAGGTTTTGATGCAGATCAGGTCGGTCCGCCATATCCAGCTGCCTGCCGGCTTTGCTAACTTGCTCATATTCTGCTGATTTGATTGTTGTCTCTTGATAGATAGATAGATAGATAGATAGATAGATAGATAGATAGATAGATAGATTATTCATCTCACAGAGAAATTCATAATTTCAGCAGCTTGAAAGATGGAAACACAAATAAAGTACTAAAACATATAATAAAAGATACATAGGAGGCATGCGAGGTGCAAACTATGATAAAAATGAAATAAATCTAAATCTGGCAGTTCCGACATTATAGTACAGCAGTGCAAAAAGACAGTATGTTGTTCAACCGGCAGTTTGTGCACACTTGAATAGTCGTGTGTGTGTGAGATAAAGTGTGAGGCTAGTTCAGGTCTCAGTGTTTGTTTTATCGCTCTCCCTGAGAGGTGTTGAAGAGCCTCATGCATGGGGGAGGAATGATCTCTGCAGTCTGTCTGTGGAGCAGGACAGTGACAGCAGTCTGACACTGAAGCTGCTCCTCTGCCTGCAGATGGCGCTGTGCAGTGGATGGCGACAATTGTCTATGACGGACAGGAGCCTGCTCAGTGTCTGGCACTCTGCCATGGATGTCAGGCTGCCCAGCTCTGTGCCAACATCAGAGTCTGTCTTCCTCACCAGTTTGTCCAGGCATGAAGCGTAGCTGGCCTCAGAAGTACAGGTGGCTCTGTCCTTTCCTCCACAGAGCATCTGTGATGGCAGTCCAGTCTAGTTTGTCAGCTGCAGTCCTCCATGCCCACCTTGTCTCAGAAAGCAAACTATAGAGGGTCAAGAGCGTGGCGGGTCTGTGGCCTCAGGTGTAGCAGTTGTTCCATGGTCTTTATCATGTGCGACGTCAGGGCGACCGGCCTGAAATCATTCAGCGCACCAGGATGTGGTTTCTTTGGGACTGGTATGATGCAGGATCTCTTCCACAGCTGGGGACCCCTTCTGTGTCCCAAAGTCAGGTTGAAGATGTGCTGAAGGGGGTGTCCCAGCTCCCGCGCGCAGGCCTTCAGTAGTTGAAACATTGATTTATGTGTTTCATGTACACAGAGTATGTGTTTATTTTGTGTTTTTGTGAACCTGAACTTATCTTATAGCCCAAGTGTTTAGGGAGCTTTTGAGAAAATTTAAAATATTAAGAATTTTACTGTATACTGTGATATGGTCGAACAAAATTGGGATATTACTGTAAAGCCATACTGTGCAGCCCTACCTGCTACCCACTTCTGTTGTCACAAGCTATAAATGTTGTCTGCTGGTGGATTGCCTACTTCAAGTAGGAAAATAAGTCCTTACCTCAAGTGAAGGAGTTCAAGTATCTTGGGGTCTCGAGTGAAGGGACTGTGGAGTGTGAGGTGGCCAGATAATCAGAGCAGCAGCAATGTTTCTGCGTTCACCGTATCACACTGTTGTAATGGAAAGAGAGCTGAGCTGAAATCAAACTTCTCGATCTACCGGTCAGTCTCTGTTCCTGCTCTCTCAAGTGGTTATGAAATATGGGTCATGACCACAAGAACAAGATCGCAAATATAAGTGGCTGAAATGAGTTCCAGGCACTGGCAGCTGGGAGGAGGCTGCAGGGCAAACCAAGGACCAGGTAGAGGGACAGTGTCTTTACGCTGGCCTGGGAATGCCTCGGGATACCCAAGTCACAGCAGGTGGATATGGCTGGGGAACTGGAAGTTCCCTACTGGAGCTGCTAGCGACTTCAAATATGCAGTTGAAGGTTGATTTAACTGGTAGTTGTTACCCATACTGGGGGTTCATGTCTGTTAAATTTCAAAAAATTGTGGAAAATGGTCAAAGTTACTGCCTGTTGTTGTTTAAAGGGACAGCTTCCAAACTCCTGCTTTGTCCAAAATAGATATTTGGTGATGATTTCTGACCATTTGCTGTCTCAAACTTCCTTGAGAGTTGCATCAGTCTCTCTTAAAGTATTGAGGAAAACATTTGCACAAAGATGGCCTGTATTTCAAAACTGTTTTGATTGATTGGACTGTTCTTGTCTACTTAATAAAGGGATAACCATGTATGTTAACCTCCCTTCATACCGTAGCTTTTAGCTCTGTCAGGGTTGGAGCTTGTCTAGAAAATGTAGTTAGTTTTGTCTATGTAGTGTTTTTGCTACGTTCACTGATGTGAGGTTGAGGGCCTGCTGCCTGTCCTCATAGACAGGGTGGGGTCCAAGATATGGCCTCTCCTCTGTAGCTGTTTTGTAATCTGAGCAACACACACACACACACACACACACACACACACACACACACACAAACAGAATTCAGCCTCTTATTCTCAGGCTAGCTGCATTCCAGAAATGTACTGCAGAAACACAGAAATGTAACAGTGTGTTCTTTCACCCCCCTCCTGCTAAATGAATACATACACCACCAGTCAAAAGTTTGGACACACCTTCTCATTAATGCTTTTTTCTTTATTTTTATTAGTTTCTTCATTGTAGATACACACTGAAGACATTGAGTATATGAAGCAAGATGTATGGAATTATGTAGCAAAGAAAACATTGTTAAATAGCTTTTAATGTTTTTTTTATTTTCGATTCCTCCAAGTAGCCTCCCTTGCTTTGTTGGCAGCACTGCAAACCATTGGTCTTCTCTCAGCGAGCTTCATGATGTCGTCACCTGAAATGTTTTTCACTTCTCAGGTTTGCCTTGTCAGGGTTCTTTTGTGGAATTTCTGGCCTTCTTAATGGAGTTGGGAGCATCAGTTGTGTTGTGTAGAAGTCCGGTTGGTACACAGCTGACAGCTCTGTTTGACAACTGCTTGAATTGATGTCAAGAACCAATCAGCTCAGTAAAGAGAAACGACTGTCCGTCATTACTTTAAAAACTGAAGGTCAGTCAGTCCGGAGTATTGCAAAAACTTTGGAAGTGTCCCCGAGTGCGGTCGCAAAAACGCTCACATGAGGACCGTCCCACCCGGACCCAGACCCACTGGATAAAGCGGAGGAGGAGGACAACAACGAGGAGGAGGAGGACCGTCCCAGGAAAGGAAGACCAAGAGTCTTCTCTGCTGCTGAGGATGAGTTCCTCCAAGTCACCAGCCTCAGAAATCCCAAGTTAACAGCACCTCAGATTAGAGCCCAGATGCCACACAGAGTTCTAGTAGCAGAACACCTCACATCAACTGTTCACGAGTCCAAATTTGAGGTCTTTGGTTCCACCTGCCGTGTCATCATTATACGCAGAAAAGGTGAACGGATGTCCTCTACAAGCATGGTTCCCACCAGGAAGCATGGAGGAGGAGGTGTGATGGTGTGGGGGGGCTTTGCTGGTGACACTGGTGGGAGTTTATTCAAAATTGAAGGCAACTGAACCAGCATGGCCACCACAGCGTCCTGCAGCAACATCCATCTGGTTTGCGTTTAGTTGGACCATCACTGATTTTTCAACAGGACGATGACCTCAAACACACCTCCAGGCTGTGTCAGGGCTTTGACCAAGAAGGAGAGTGATGGAGGGCTGCACCAGATGACCTGGCCTCCACAGTCACCTGACCTGAACCCAATCCAGATGTTTGTGATGAGGTGGAGCGCAGAGTGAAGGCAAAAGGACCAACAAGTGCTCAGCATCTCTGGAAACTCCTTCAAGACTGTTGAACCCTTTCAGGAGACGACCTCATGAAGCTCATGGAGAGAACGCCAAGAGTGAGCAAAGCAAAGGGGGTGTTTTGAAGAATCTAAATTATAAAGCATGTTCTGGGTTATTTCATACTTTTTTGTTTACTACAGAATTCCATGTGTGTTCATTCATAGTTTTGATTCCTTCTACAATAGTCATGAAAATAAAGGAAAACCATTCAATGAGAAGGTGTGTCCAAACTTTTGACTGGATGTGTATGTGAATTTTAGTTACTTTAGAACTGTCCGTTGTTGCCACAACAGTGAGAATTGGTTACCAGTAATGATGGTGCATTGAAGGGTGTTGTAAGTAGATACATCTCAGACTCAAATGTAGTAAAAGTTGTTCTCGACACCATTTGCTTGACTATTGTTTGTGTTTACTTCAGAATGGAACATTGTTTTGTTAGTAACAGGATATATGTCACTATGAAATAAAATCTCATTAAGCATGACAAACAAAAACTGTACACTTTTCTTTTTGCATACATTTTGCATAGTACTGCTGCCTTCTTTAAATAGTGAACGTTGTGCTTTGGGACAGGAGACGATGCAGATCTCTGCAGTGAGCTTCTTCAAGAGTCTCTGGATGCTCTACGGGGCCTTCCAGAGGCCACACTCTTCGATGAAGGAACTGTATCTTCAGTGTGGCTGGAGGTCGTTGAAAGGGCCACAAAGTTCCTCAGGTGTGTCTTTGCCACTAATCAGTTGCTGGTAACCTCACTCGTTGCAAGATGACACTATAAGTGATTCTGGTCTACTTTCTGGGCCAGTGATGTACATGGAAGTGCCAGTGCCAAAGGCAACATTCCTCTTCAGGACCAGCACCTTGCCCTGGCCATCCTCCTCGAGCTGGCTGTGCAGAGGGGCACACTCAGGTACCCAAATACCCTTACACCTGCTTATTTGTTCGTGCTGATGTCCCTTTATGTATAAACAGCCTCACTTCCTCATCAATGGGGCTTTGTTGCATCTTGTCTTCCCAGTCAGCTGCTGTCTGCTGTTCTGTTATTGCTGCGTCTGTGGGAAAGCGGCACCAGAGAGATGGACAACGAGCGCTCCACACAGGGAACTAGTGCTCCTTTGCTGCCCCTTTTGCAGCGCTTCAAGAACATACACAGCAGCAAGGAGGAATCAGTCCCTGAAGAGGAAGCAGAGGTGAAAATTAGCAGCAGTTCAGTGGATGTAGATGTTGTGTAATATCATGGAACTATAATCTACTGGAAGAAAAATTGTATTTAACTAAGGTCTATTGCACAAGTGATTCTTGGAAAACTCTTGTTTGAAAATGAGGTTAACAAGATTGTGGTGAATTACAGATTCTCACAGCTCCATTGAGTCCAAATGAGAGTTTCCTGCGCTACTTGACCTTGCCACAGGATAATGACCTGGCCATTGACCTTCGGCAAACAGCGGTGGTGATAATGGCTCACCTGGACCGCTTGGCCTCTCCCTGTAGTCCTCCACACTGCAACTCCCCCACCACACACAAGGTCAGTATAGAACAATAATGTAACTCCTCCTTCAAGTGTGCCCCTAAATTATCTTCCTTTTTTACCATCTTTTGTGCTATGTGTATATATACACGTTTGATGTGAGTCCCTGTTACTGGGACAGAAAAGTTAAATATGGACATGGATGACAAAGGCTGCACAATATCTATTTCCTCAGTACCGCCTCTATCCTTCCTAGGAACACGAGAAGGACTTTGTAAGGATATTTTCTTCTTCATTTGAACTGGCTGTCAGTATTTACGCATCAAGCGTTTGCGGTTATAATGTAACATATTCTTGCAGTTTAACAATTTTCTGCATCAAAAACAGTCATTTTAGTTTACTATAGCAGTCGTTCAGTTGCTCACTAGTAATCCTGTGAAACACTGGCTTGAGTTTTTCAACTCGGTGGCTTTCCCTGACTTGGGGTGTGTGTGTGTGTGTGTGTGTGTGTGTGTGTGTGTGTGTGTGTTAGACATCTCGAATCTGAACCTCACAGCGCAGCGGAATAAAATGAGGTTGACCCCATTCACCTCAGTGGCTCTATCACAAAGTTAACTGATGAATATGATAATGTGTTCATTATCATGCAACCACATCACATGACCACAGTATTGTAGTCGTCATTTCACTGAGCGAAGTGTCTGTTTCATAGATTTTTCTTTTGTAAAACTTGGATTGTACTCTGAAATCTGAGACATCAACATGTCTGTGACGTGTTTCAGGGAACCCTGCAGGAGGTGATCGCCTGGGGCCTGTTGGGCTGGAAGCTTTATGCCAACGTGAACGCACCCATTCAGTGTAAAGCCTTGTCCAGCCTGGGAGTCACACAGGTCGTCTGTTCAGAGAAAGGCTTCCTCATTCTGTCCAGCAGTGGTGCAGTTTACACCCAAAACTACAAGAGCACAACCCTGGTCAGTTGTGTTACTTACTGTCAATTATCTTCAGATTGAGAATGGACGATCCACCATGTTGTATAGAATAAGTTGTAAATTCACTGGCTTGTATTGCTGCAGGCTCCCATGCTTATCCATGGGCTCAGCTCCAGAAAGATCATGAAGCTCGCAGCTCATCCAGATGGGCAGCATTACATGGCCTTGTCATCCAACGGGGAGGTGTTCTCGTGGGGCTGTGGTGATGGGGGCCGCCTTGGACATGGAGACACCACGTAAGATGCGATCTGAGATGTGATTTTCCGAAGGCAGTCCAATGTTTTATATTTAATCTTTTCACATGAGAGAATAAGCTATAAATTGTGGTAGTTTACAATCTCATCTAATTCTTGATCTGAAGGTTTAACATTTTTGTTTCCTCAATGACAAGTGTTCCATTTAGAGCCATACCTCACCAAAAAAAGTGTTTTTGGCCCTTCAAGTATTCAGTAATAGGTCTCTTGAGCTCCCAAAGTTTGTTTTTTTTTTCCACAGCTGCATCACTGCTTCGTGACTCTGGAATGCAGAAAGAGCCAGCCACGTGTATTTAGCTTGACGCTTATAGTGCATAAGTGCCACCAGCTAACACCAGCAAAACTGTCCAAATTTGAATCATCCAAAATTTTTATATTTGTTGGCACTTTCTTTTTGCCGTCAGTAATGCCCTAGGTTTATTTCAGGTATCTAGAGGAGCCAACGATGATTGCAGCCTTCAATGGGAAACAGATGGGAAAGCATGTGGTCCACATTGCTTGCGGAAGCACGTACAGTGCTGCGATTACCGCTGATGGCGAGCTCTATACGTGGGGAAGAGGGAACTATGGTCGGCTGGGCCACGGTAAGCTTCCTCTGGTGTGTAGCTGCTTAAAATGATCACATCTGTGTTTAATCACTGTAAACCAAATGTCCCTTAACTTGGTTTCAAGGCTCCAGTGAGGACCAGACAACACCCATGCTGGTGACCGCGCTAAAAGGACTGAAGGTGGTGGATGTGGCGTGTGGGAGTGGTGATGCACAGACGCTCGCTGTGACAGAGAATGGTGAGAATAGGATCCAATTCAGGCAACAGACTCTAAGCTTTAAGTGTTTTTTATTTACCATCTCTGTGTGTTTCTACAGGTCAGGTTTGGTCCTGGGGGGATGGAGACTATGGTAAACTTGGTCGAGGAGGAAGTGATGGCTGCAAGACCCCCAAACTGGTAGAGAAACTGCAGGACCTGGACATAGTGAAAGTGTGCTGCGGCAGCCAGTTTTCATTGGCCCTCACCAAGGATGGCCAAGTGTACACCTGGGGAAAGGGGGATAACCAACGCCTGGGTCACGGCACTGATGAGCACGTCCGCTACCCCAAGTTGCTGGACAGCCTACAGGGTGAGTGGTAGTGTATGTAAACATTTCATCATTAGCTGTTGGACCACAAAGACGAATTCCCGTCTGTCATATTTGTTATCAGGAAAGAAAGTTGTGGATGTTGCTGTGGGGTCAACTCACTGCCTAGCGCTCACTGATGATGGAGAAGTGCACAGTTGGGGCAGCAATGATAAGCTACAACATTTTGATACACTCTTCTCGAACAAGAAGCAGCCTAAGGCACTTCCAGGGCTCAACTCCAAACACATAGTCGGTATCTCCTGTGGCCCAGGACAGGTAATATACAGAACAGTCGCTGTTAAATTGTAATTTGGTTCTAACGATAAAGATTGTTGAAACCCACTTTGTTTCGTTTTTAGAGCTTCGCCTGGTCCTCATGCTCAGAGTGGTCTGTTGGGCAGCGTGTGCCCTTTGTTGTAGACGTATGCCCCATGACCTTTGAGCAGCTTGACCTGCTCCTGCGGCAGGTCAGCGAGGGCATGGACGGCAGCTCTGACTGGCCTCCCCCACAGGAGAAGGAGTGTATGGTGGTCGCCACACTCAATCTGCTCAGGCTCCAGGTAGGCATCAATTTAAACACTAGCTTTCACAGGTTTTGTTACAGATGTTTAATTTATTTTCTCTTGTGGCAACAACAACAACACAGTTGTACCTAATTATGTCTGACAATCCAAGAATAGAGTATTTGAGCATCTGATGAAAGGTTACATCTCTGAAAATTTCCCTGTGTGCCTTCAGCTCCATGCAGCCATTAGTAACCAGGTTGACCCAGAGGAACTGGGGTTGGGGCTTGGCAGTGTGCTGCTGAACAACCTCAAACAAACTGTTGTAATGCTAGCTAGCAATGCTGGTGTGCTCAATACTGTGCAAGCAGCTGCACAAGCCGTCCTCCAGAGTGGCTGGTCAGTGCTGCTACCCACTGCTGAGGAAAGGGCAAGAGCATTGTCCTCACTTCTGCCTAATGCTGGTGAGTGCAAGTCAGTCTCTGCTCACACTGGTTAAACACAATAATGGGCACTTAATAGTCCATTATTTTGGAAGTTGGGATTCAGTCTCTTCTCTTTTTTTCTTTCTCCCCCCCCTAGCATCCGGAAATGAGATGAGTGTGACTCCAGGCCGCCGCTTCATGATTGACCTTTTGGTCAGCAGCTTAATGGCTGATGGAGGTTTGGAGTCTGCACTCAATGCGGCCATCACTGCCGAGATCCAGGTGTGTTTGTGTGTGTGTTTGCGTGTGTGCGCTACTCACCACTGTTTCCACAGCAATAAGAGCTCTTCTGTTTGGAAAATGTAGATGACAAATGAGATTCTACTCTAAATTCCTCCTGGGGAGTCCCAAGCTCTTAGGATCTAACATTCTGTGTAGATTGCTGAGCCTTAATTCTTTTCTTCAGAACTGGTCTGATCAAAACATCAAGGACATGCCAGTGAGGTTAACCACCACCTCTGAGGCACTGGAAATCATTTTTTTATATCCCTGCTAATGAAAAACTGTCAGACTTAAGATTTATTGACATTGACTGCTGCTTCACATTTTTGATCCATATTTAGTAATACAGAATAGTAGATATGAATGGTTAAACTTTCTGGCTCCACATCTCTGAAATATCCCTTCGCACTAGCTAAGGGGGTCACAGTCTTCTTTGTTTTCCATGACAGGATATTGAGGCCAAGAAGGAGGCTCAGAAAGAGAAAGAGATAGACGAGCAAGAGGCTAATGCTTCAACCATGCACCGCTGTCGCACCATGCTGGACAAAGATCTCATCAACACCGGCATTTATGAATCAGCGGGGAAACAAATCTTGCCTTTGGTGCAGCTCGTACAGCAGCTTCTGAGGTACTGGCACTCTGCCTGGATTCATTTAAGCCATGACACAAAGTATCCCTTTTTTGTGTACTGTATGCTTGCAGCAGATTGACAGATTTGATTTTTGCAGGAATATTGCATCCCAGACCATTGCAAGGCTAAAGGATATTGCTCGGCGTATTTCCAACTACTTAGAGGCAGAGCATGTGAGCAAGGAGCGTTCAGCATCTCTGGACCTGCTGCTGCGCTTCCAGAGGCTGCTGGTTAGCAAGCTCTACCTTGGTGTTAATGGCACAGAGAATGTCAATGGATACAGTAAGTTGTGCATTTCCCTTTCATTATTGTTGTGCAGAATGGTTCAGCTCCAGATCATAACAGACCCCTCTGTTATTTCACAGATCCTGAGCTTCTTGGTGTTGGTTCCCTGCTTAAAAAGTACATTGCCCTTCTGTGTACTCACATTGGAGACATCCTGCCAGTAGCCACAAGTATTGCCTCCACTGGTTGCCGCCACTTTGCTGAAGTATCTCGTGTGATTGAAGGAGATCTGACTGGTAACTGACTCCCTCTCTGAAAAGTTAGTTTGTGAATATGAAGCCTGGACTTTGAATGACATTCTCTACATTGTCTGGTAGGAGTGCTTCTGCCTGAGTTGGTGGTCTCCATCGTCCTCCTCCTCACCATAGATGCAGGCCTGATGCAGGAGACGGGTTCAATCCCTCTCCTGGCTGGTCTCTTGGAGCATCTCGACCGATTCAATAACTTGGCTCCAGGACATGAGCGAGATGATAATGAGGATCTTGGCTGGCCAGGCATCATGGGTATAAAATTTAGCTAGCTCATAGAATATCTCTCAGTGCTTTATTAGAACCAAAATTCTCAATGAAATATGTGAATCAAAATCAATTCCCAGTGCAGTTGTTTAGATGATCTTTTCTGTCTTTTTTTTTTCTTTTTTTTTTTTGGCGCTGTGGCAGGGTCGTTCTTCATGGGACAAAGTTCCAAGAACAATGAAGAGGTGTCCCTCATCCGCAAGGCTGACCTGGAGAACCACAACAAAGATGGTGGCTTCTGGACTGTCATTGATGGAAGGGTCTATGACATCAAAGACTTCCAGGCCCAGTCCCAGTCTCTCACAGGAAACAGTATATTGGGTAAAAAAAATTTAATCAAATTATTTTTATTAATCAGAATAAAGTAGACTTTCCTTCTATATCTTTGTATGTTCAATAAAATATCTCCTACAGCTCAGTTTGCAGGAGAGGACCCTGTGGTTGCTTTGGAAGCTGCATTGCAGTTTGAGGACACCAGGGAGTCCATGCAGGCCTTCTGTGTTGGCCAGTACATGGAGGTACCAACTATTGAAGTGTACTTAAGTTACAGAATTTCCTGCGTTGTAATTGTTCCGGTCTGTGATATTTCAATGATTTATCATGTACAGCCTAACCAGGAAACAGTCACCACTCCAGACCTCAGTAGTCTGTCGTCCCCGCTCATCGACACAGAGAGGAACCTGGGGCTGCTGCTGGGCCTTCACGCCTCCTACCTGGCCAAGAGCACTCCCTTATCCCCCATGGAGATTGAATGTGCCAGTATGTCATATTCATTTTTGACATGCCAGGTGTTTTGTCTTTGTAGTGGTTTCTATCTTGAGCTGTGTGGATCTTTCTGCACAGAGTGGCTCCAGTCCTCCATATTCTCTGGAGGTCTACAGACCAGTCAGATCCACTATAACTACAATGAAGAAAAGGATGAAGACCACTGCAGCTCCCTGGGAACAACCACTCCAGACAAAGCCAAACTGTACTCCCGCAGAATAACCCTCAGCGACCATGCACAACCTTTCCTGCAGGCCATTGCTGACAACAACACTCAGGACCACACTGTGAAAGTACATGAGAAACAAGACTCAAAAATGGGAGAACCCTAGTGGCCATGAAGCTAAATGTTTTTTTTTGTTTGTTTGTTTGTCTACAGGACTTCTTATGCCAAATAGAGCGTTGCTGCAAGCAGTACCATCTTATTACACCCATCACCTTCCCCCCGGAACACCCTGTGGAGGAAGTAGGCCGGCTGCTTCTCTGCTGCTTGCTCAAACATCAAGACCTTGGTAACAAAGCAACTGGCCTCATCCAGGCTGTTGGAATAGTTATTAAAAGCTCAGTTACCTTTTGAAATGCAATTATCGATCACTGCTAATTTGCAGTAATATTTTTCCTCATGCACTTTTACCGAAACTTTGTGTATAATCTCTTCCTGTCCCAGGTCATGTTGCTCTCTCGCTTGTCAGTCAATGTGCCTTGGGTGTGGACCAGGGGAAACAGAGGTCCCTCCCTAAATCTGTGATTGACGTGTGCCGCATGGTCTACCAGGCAAAGTGTTCTTTAATTAAGGTAGGATTCCTGTTGTCTAATGAATTAAGTTTAATAAAAAAGGTATGGATTTTTATAATGAAATAAGCATGCACACATAGGTAAAATGGTTCAATAGTGAGATAAAGTTGTTAATGCTCTCAGTTGTTGTTTTAAAAAGTTATTAAATATTATCAGTAATTGTGATATTTATTGAAGTAGAATAATGCAGCTGAATTTGACAAGAAAACATTGTTCCTTCTGCAACTGTTGTGAGAGTGCTTAGTAATGCAAGGGCTGCCTCCCCTTCCAGAAGCTTCCTTCTTCAGCTGTTATTAACATTTCCATGTTTCCCACATTTTGTATTGTAAACTGTTTTCTTGTCTGTACCAACATCTCCTGCACGTCTGTCCGTCCTGGGTGAGGGATCCTCCTCTGTTGCTCACCCTGAGGTTTCTCAGATTTTTCCCTGTTAAAAGGGTTTTCTATGGAGTTTTTCCTCAGTCGATGTGAGGGTCTGAGGGCAGAGGATGTTGTTATGATGCCATGTGAAGCCCTTTGAGACAAACTGGTGGTGAAAACGGGCTCTACAAATAAAATTGCCTTGCCTTGCCTAATCAAAAAGAATGGAGCTTTAAACTTGTTTTATGATCCTGTGTATTTTAGACCCACCAAGAGCAAGGTCGCTCTTACAAAGAGGTATGCGCTCCTGTCATTGAGCGTCTGCGTTTCCTGTTTAATGAGCTGCGTCCGGCTGTAAGCAACGATCTGTCCATAGTCTCTAAACTGAAGCTGCTGAGTTCTCAGCCGCGCTGGAGGAGGATTACTCAGAAACTCATCAGGGACCGCAGGAAAAAAAGAGGTGAGCTTGTCTAAACTTTTGGAAAATCTACTGCAGAGCAATAGGGACCTATATTGTTATCAACGTGGGATTATTTCCTTTTTAGTGCCTAAAAAGTCAGAATCTGCTGACATAGAAGAGCCAAAGATTGAGATTGAAGGGACCATTGAAGAAGAACTTAATGTTCACATCAGCCCAACACCAGCTGACAGGAAATCACCCACAAGCAAGACATCCAAGGTATTTGTCTTTTTATTAGAATTTCACATGTATGAAAAGTTTAGATTTGACTCACAAACTAAACAAAACACTAACAAAATGCCAATGAAGTTAATTCAGTTCCTTCCTGTAAATCAGTTGTTACAAAAACAGAACATTAAAACTCCCTTCAAGGCAGGATTGATAACAGAGCTTCTGTATTAGACTGCAAATCACCGCCCTTGTCTTGTTGTTCCACAATGCAGTTCGTATCTTGCAAGGCCAGCCCAGTAGCCAGAGTCTAACATTGCTGGATTGCCCTCTGTCATTGCAGCAGGACAAGTGGCAGCCCCTTCTCAACACGGTGGCTAATGTCCAGAAGTATCGGTGGCTGAAACACAGTGTTCAAGGTGCCTTTTCTCAGTCCAGCCTTATGGCCACTATCGTGGAATTTGCACTGAAAGAGGAGCCCTTGGATGTGGAGAAGATGAGGAAATGTCTTCTTAAACAGGTTATTGGCAAAAGATCATCACTATATTCAAATAGTCAAATGAAATAAAGATTTTTTTATTTTTTTATTTTTTGTCATCCATACAAGTGAGATTCACATGTTGAACACGTAAAAGCCTGACAGATGTTCACTGTTTCATCACAGCTGGAGAGGGCTGAGGTGAGGCTGGAAGGCATCGACACCATGCTGAAGTTAGCCTCCAAAAGCTTCCTGCTGCCATCCGTGCAGTATGCAATGTTATGTGGCTGGCAAAGGGTCATACCAGAAGGGACAAACATTGGGTATGTCAACATATTTGGATTTGTTTGGTTAAAAGGATAATAACGGTTTCTCTGAATCCTGTACTGACTTGATATCAGAGGACATCACAATAAATTCTTGTGCTCTAGATGTTCAGTATTATTAGGGAATTGTTTGCTTTCATGTGTGTATATTTCTGGCAGTAGTGGTATTTTTAGTGGCTGAGTATTCTCTTGTGTACACTCCACTTCTCAGAGAGCCTCTGTCTGACTGCCTGAAGGATGTGGATCTGATTCCTCCCTTCAACCGAATGCTTTTGGAGGTGACCTTCGGGAAGTTGTATTCATGGGCCATCCAGAACGTTCGCAACATCCTGCTTGAGGCCAGCGCTCGCTTCAAAGAGCTTGGTATGTCACATAGTCACGTATGCTTCTGTTCAGCAAGCCTTCCTAAATGCAGCAACATTGTGACATATTTTTATAAATACTTGCACTGAAACTGAAAAGTTGTTTTACCATGCGTCTGTCTTGTTACCAGGTGTGCAGCCTGTTCCCTTGCAAACCATCACTAACGAGAACCCAGCAGGGCCTAGCCTTGGCACCATTCCACAGGCACGCTTCCTTCTGGCCATGATACATATGTTGTCCCTCAAACATGGAGCCAACAGCCTTAGTCTCTTGCTGAATTCTGGGATATTGGCCCTCACACAGAGTATCCTCCGGCTTGTAGGTGAGTTCTTTGAAGCTGTGAACATTCAGGTGAAGAGAGGCAAAAAAAAAAAACACTTATCAAACAGATACAGATATTAAGGCATTTGATATGTCTGTCATCGTTGTATTACCAGGACCGAGCACAGACAGTAGCGAGGAGGATCTAAGTTTATGTGCACATGGAGGATCAGCCACAGTACTGGAGGAGTCCAGAAAGGAGACTGCCCCCACTCCACTGCCAGCGTCCGGCCCTGAGCTTGCAGCCATGATGAAAATTGGCACAAGGGTCATGCGGGGAGTCGACTGGAAATGGGGAGATCAGGTACCTGAACATATGAAACAGTTATATTGTCAGTGAATTGATGCCAGCTTTGTAATTGGCAACCAAAGCAGTATAAATATCATACGGTGCTGCATCATGTGTCTAGGATGGTCCAGCACCAGGTCTTGGCCGGGTCATCGGAGAGCTGGGAGAGGATGGCTGGATCAGGGTCCAGTGGGACACAAGCAGCACAAACTCCTACAGGATGGGAAAAGAGGGCAAGTATGATCTGAAACTGGCAGAGCCACCCCCAGCTGCCCAGCCCCCCACTGAGGATTCAGACACTGAGGATGACACTGGTCAGTTCATAGTTGTGCCTGAATACAAATCCAAGCTACTAGAATAGCATTCCACTCAGAAATTGCTTCTCTTTGTTACAGAAGGTGAACTGATGGAGAAAAGCAGCCACCCGACAGCCATGATGCTAACCAGCACAGTCAACCTTCTGAAGATGTTATCTCTGTCATCTGGTATCTATGCTGAGGTTGTGCAAACGGATGCAACACGCACTTTGTGTGGGTTGCTGAGGATGCTTGTGGAAAGTGGAGCTAATGACAAGTCTGGTAATTTAACCAACACACTGAATTTATCTGCACTCAGCATTTTTCCAAGACGACTGAATTTGTGGTTGTTGTCTAACTCTTGCTTGACCTGATTTTTTTTTTGGTCAGGTTGTCACTCTCACAGGCTTGTATCTCGGGAGCAGCACAGGAGCTGGTGCACACTGGGTTTCATACGAAGCATTGCTCTCATGCCTCAAATGTGTAGCACACTCAGCACCTCTGCATGGATTGGCTTGCTCATCCGAATTGTTGAGGGCCACCAGTCCTTCAATGCCATTACCCTGCAGAGACAGGTGGGCTACCATTGTATGCTCACTAGTTATGCTCCTGTGTGTGAGAAATTTTACGTCAGAGGTTCTGTATGGAAATATTATCAAATATAACTTAGTCAAGCTAGGTACAGTCAGTGTCTTTATAGGAGGTATATTGTTTAATTATTTTTAACCCCAGCACGTTTGGTAGTGTCCAAAAAAATCTCAAGCTGACGTTTCTCCATGAATTCTCAAGGAAGAGAGAAGTTTTGTAATTCCCACAACAAGCACAGATACTTGCAGGTTTCATGGATTCATAGAGTTGCTGAACTGAGGATGATCTCTGTGGCGTTAACATCTCCTTCTCTGGTGCATTGTGTGTGTTTTCAGATCCTGGCGTTGCGTCTCCTGCAAGCAGTGCTGCCTTCCTGGGACAAGATGGAGCGCTCTCAGGACATGAAGTTCCTAGTCGAGAAGTTGTTCAGCTTCTTGGGGAGCCTACTTAGCACCTGCTCCTCAGACCTGCCACTTCTCAGAGGTGCGTCTATAAATCAAGTGGAAATCTGAGTTTTTTTCTGTAGTTTTTCTCTGTATTTTTAAATTGCCACTTCTAAACCTGCAGAGGGTTCCCTGCGAAGGAGGAAGTCCCGCCCTCAGGCATCTCTTACAGCCACTCACAGCAGCACGCTGGCTGAGGAGATCGTTGCTGTCCTGCGTACTCTGCACTCTCTTGGCCAGTGGAACAGCCTGATAAATGAGTACATCAACACTCAGCTGAGCTTGATCGGAGATGTTATGGCAAGCTGCCAGTCTGAAGCAGTAAGAATGATTGCACTGTAATGGATACAGAATTTCTGTGTGCATTTGATTCAGACTTAAATTATAAAAGTGTGTGTATGCTAATGCTAATATGCCCCTTCTCCTAATCATAGTGTTTCTTGGAGGAATACTTTCCAGACTCTGAAGGCCCTAGAGTTGGCAGTCTGATGGCAGTGCTGGCAGTGATTGGGGGGATCGATGGTCGCCTCAGGCTGGGGGGTCAAGTCATCCATGAGGAGTACGGAGAGGGAACAGTCACTCGCATTACCCCTAAAGGACGAATTACTGTCCAGTTTCATGAGATGAGGACTTGTAGGGTTTGCTTGCTCAGCCACCTCAAACCGGTATGGAAGTGTTTGGATCATATGTGTACATACATCTAACAAATTAACTTTCTCATCAGACAAGGAAATGCTGAGTCTTGTTTTCTGGTTTCATTTTACGTAGCTGGCATCAGTATCCTTCAGTGTACAGAACCTGCCCTTCTCTGAGCCCATGTTGGCAGTTTGGGCCCAGCTAGTCAGTTTGGCTGGAAGCAAACTGGAGAAACAGCGCCTGAAGAAGTCGCTCAGTAGGGGGCTGACAGGTACAGGAACCTGACATTATATATTAATAATATAAAATATAAATCTGATTGTAATAAACGAAAGCGTTCCACATGCATCCTTTGCCGATAATGACCACAGCTAAAGGCTTGAAGCTGTGGAGCATGCTTTAATTTAATGCTCAGAGCCAAAGGTCTTATTTCCAGTGGATTTAATCAAAGTTATTGCGTTTCCAGCTGACCAGGTGGACATTCACTTGCTGCGATGCCAGCAGCTGAGGCTCTATATTCTAAAGGCAGGCCGGGCACTCCTCTCTCACCAGGACAAACTCAGGCAGATCCTCTCCCAGTCAGCAGTTGTAGACATTGGATCCAACAGCAGCGGTAAGAAGTGGATTAGGGAGCTGTTTTTGTGTTGCCTTAATGAAAAATAATCATTGTATTTCACTCCAGTGAAATGAGAAAAAGTTTCATTTTAGAATTTCGATTAGAATCTTGATGGTTCAGCAAAGAAATTTAAGGAAAAACAGTGAATTATTGAAATGGCTTCTGAGTCTCGCTGATGTCAAAATATTTTTGTTGGATACAATTTATGCTAATGGAGAGCAGCTCCTTTGTGCTGTTTTGGAGCAGTATCTTATGTAAACAGCAGAATAATTGGCCATTTGGTCACACAGAGCACAATAGATGTTATTTTGTTTGCTACAGCACAACAGCAACTGTGTCAGATGACAAACTTTGAGAGCGTCTGGCTGAGCATAGCTGCATCTGATTAACCAGTCTGTAAATCTTGCAGGGTTTGAAGGTTTTCCTGAATTCATATGTGGGTCCATGTTAACTGAGATGCTGATTAACAGTTAGACAAACTTTCTTTTATTCATAGAAGTTTGAGTTTTTTCTATTACAACAAATTGTATGAGATTAGATGTTGATATGTACCTTTTTTCAGGAGTCTCAAGACTAATTCTTTTTGCTTTGCAGAAGACCCAGTGGTGTCATCTCCTGATGTTGGAGATCTGTCTCCTGAGGGTCCCTTGCCCCCATTGATCCTTCTGCAACAGCTGCTGTCTGCTGCTACTCAGCCCTCCCCCATCAAAGCCATATTCGACAGGCAAGAGATGGAGGTGAGTGGACAGACCTGAGGTAACAAGTGGGTGTTGGTGTTTATGTTGCACGTATCTGAGTTGGTGTTTTCTATGCCTGTGTAGGCAGCAGCTCTTGCAGTGTGTCAGTTCTTGGCAGTGGAATCTGCCCACCCATCCTCTCCTCTGTTTGAGGAGAGCAGCTCCAGTGAGGCCACCACACCTGTCACCATACAGCACGTCAGACCACCCAAACAGAAGAAACAGAAGACCTTACCTGTCCCCCCCTTACCCATAGTCCTCCAGCTAATGGAGATGGGGTTCCCACGGAAAAACATTGAGTTTGCCTTAAAGTCGTTGTCTGGAACAACAGGGAGCGCCTCTGGTGTCCCAGGTAGCTTCATACTGGACAGCTTGCTTGTCGCACTGTGACCTCTAAATGTACCGGTCTAACTCTGCTTATTGAAGTCAGCAAATATGTTTTGAGGAGCTCTTTCTGGAAACTAATTCATCATTTAATTAGGTGTCGAGGCTTTGGTGAGCTGGCTGCTCGACCATCCAGACATTCATGTCACCGAGGTGTCAGACGCAGACACGGTGTCGGACGAGTACTCTGATGAAGAGGTGTTGGAGGAGCTGGAGGAGGCAGAGCCCATGTTTCCTGTGGTATATCACTTTCTCTTAAATTTACTGCTGTTACCTCATCATGTCAAATTCTTTGCCTGACACATTTGTTAATAGCTTCATGATATTAATGTCCATGTATCTCACCAGCCTCCAGGTGCAGTGGTGACTGAAAGCCAGACTTTTAAGAAGAGATCAGATTTCCAAAGTAACGATGATTATGCTGTGTATGTCAGAGAGAACATTCAGGTAAGGACCTATGAAGATGACCTGAATCTACCTGGTAAGCAATGGATCACAGTGATAGATCACCGTTTGTCTCATATTTCTCCACAGGTGGGAATGATGGTGAAGTGCTGCAGAACGTATGAGGAAGTGTATGATGGAGATGTTGGGAAAGTGATTAAGCTGGACAGAGATGGGCTTCACGACTTAAACGTGCAGTGTGACTGGCAGCAGAAAGGAGGAACATACTGGGTCCGCTACATCCACATCGAGTTACTTGGTAAGCTTCACTTGTGAGCCATTAAGAAATGACGTGATGTTGGCAATGATCATTTGTTTTGCTATTATTTGCTCTTGCAGGATTCCCACCACAAACTTCTCCCTCCCATATAAAGATTGGTGACAAAGTGAGAGTGAAACCAACAGTCACAACACCAAAGTACAAATGGGGCTCTGTCACTCACCGGAGTGTCGGGGTTGTGAAAGGTTAGTCTTTCTCTAAGCTTTCAAAATCAATATTCTCAGGTTCTATTAAAAGCCTGAACGTATACCTCCATTAAAGAGGCTGTCACCTGTTCTGTTTAGCTTTCAGTGCCAATGGAAAGGACGTGATTGTAGACTTCCCTCAGCAGTCTCACTGGACTGGCTTGTTGTCAGAGATGGAACTGGTCCCCAGCATTCACCCTGGAGTGAGGTAACTACTTGTACAAGGCAACTTTCTGCCTTAGTGCATCTCAGCTTGCTGATTACGTGCACACTCTTGTTGCTCTGCAGATGTGATGGCTGTCAAATGTTCCCTATAAATGGGGCCAGGTTCAAATGCAGGAATTGCGATGATTTCGACTTCTGTGAAAACTGCTTCAAAACTCGCAAACACAACACCAGACATTCCTTTGGAAGAATCAATGAGCCTGGTGAGTCACGTGGATTCATATAGTATCCGTTGTGTTTCCATTTATAGGTACATGTGTAAACCAGTGATTTATCTTCCCTATAATTAGGCCAGTCTCCTGCATTCTGTGGTCGCTCAGGAAAACAGCTTAAGAAGCATCACAGCAGCCAGCGTGGGATGCTGATTGACGACTGGTCTCGTGCTGTCAAGAGTCTCAATGTCTCGTCCTCCGTCAACCAGGCGTCACGCCTCATTGACTGCAGTGATCAGTGCTGGCAGTCGTCTGGCTCCCAGGGAAAGGTAGAGGATTGAATCACGCACCTAAATGAAGTGACATGTATTTATTACCCGTATTTATAATAATTTTTACTTTGCGGAAGAGAAAATCATCACTTGACAGGGTCATTCTTTCTCTGCAGCACTGGATTCGGCTGGAGCTCTTTCCAGATGTTCTTGTTCACAGGCTGAAGATGGTTGTAGACCCAGCAGACAGCAGCTACATGCCCTCACTAGTGGTGGTATCAGGTGAATGAAATTTTCTCTTTCACAGATATGTTGTTGCCTCTAGGTTTGGACAGATGCTTTGTCTCTACACAACCAGATACATTTTTTAATTCTCTCACTTAATATACAGGTGGAAGCTCTTTGAACAACTTGATTGAGCTGAAGACGATTAATATCAACCCCACAGATACTGCTGTCCTTCTGCTGAGTGACTGCACTGAGGTTGGTCGGCTTAATTCTCAGTAACTGACTCAGCTTGTTTGATTACCTCTAAATATTCGTGTTATAATAACTTAAATGATGCTCCCAGTATCACAGATATATTGAGATAGCAATCAAACAGTGCCGCAGCTCTGGCATTGACTGCAAGATTCATGGACTTGGCATTGTGGGACGCATCCGAGCAGAGGATGAAGACCTTGCCACGGTCCCTTTTCTGGCCTCTGATAATGAAGAGGAGGATGATGACAAAGCTGCCACGGGGAGGTATGATGTAAAGAATGTGTGCTCTGGTTTGCATTTGACAATTGTATTGATGAATGGGGGGGGGGGTCAGCTGACACAATTCAATCGATTTGAAATTGTTTGCGCTGGTAAAATCCTCTCTTAAATATTAAGCATCGAGTCTACGTTCAGCTTTGTCATATAGACAGGACAGATGTATATTTTGGTGAAATAAGAAAATACTGTGTCGTGAATTTGTATTTATGATCTCACTGTGGGTTTGGTTTGGGTTTTTTTCTCAGCCTTGCACGGAAGAAATCATCGGGTTTAGAGTCTGCTGCCACCATCAGGACTAAGGTGTTTGTCTGGGGGCTGAATGACAAGGACCAGTTGGGTGGACTCAAGGGTTCTAAGGTGCATTCTAAAAGAAAATTAACCCGATTAATTACGTCCTGTACAAATTGATCTGATTTTGAAAATGGCCTACAGTTTTACTGCCTCAAATACTGGTCCTGAAACGGATACAAGTAGAATAATAAATGTTCTTGTTACAAGTGCATTTGTATAGAACTGACTGTGTCGAGGATGTGTAGCAACGATATCAGAATCATCCACGATGGAAGCTGGAACAAAAAGATGTTGCGTTGTCTTATGATTTTGGTTTGTGTTCTTCCCAGATCAAGGTGCCTTCCTTCTCTGAAACCCTCTCTGCTCTCAATGTGGTTCAAGTGGCCGGTGGCTCCAAAAGTCTCTTTGCAGGTGGGTGAGCTATACTTGGTAAAGATAAATGTATACAGTCATTTAACAGACACGTGTACCACATGTAACTGACAAGTCACTTTTGCAGTTACGGTTGAGGGGAAGATTTATGCGTGTGGAGAGGCCACTAATGGCAGACTAGGCCTGGGCCTGTCCAGTGGGACCATCCCAATCCCCCGTCAGATTACGGCCCTCAGTAACTACGTGGTGAAGAAGGTCGCTGTGCATTCTGGAGGGCGCCACGCCATGGCTCTGACCGTGGATGGGAAGGTTTTCTCCTGGGGAGAAGGAGATGATGGAAAACTGGGACACTTCAGCAGAATGTATGTTGTCTTATAGAAGTAGGACAGTGCATGTTTGTCTGTCTTGAAATGGCTAGGTAGATCAAATTTCCATCAAATTTCCAACTTGTCACTCTTTTTTTTGGTATTAATTATGGCAACTTCATTCTACAGCTGTTTTTTTAATTTTGTAGTTGTGTCTAAAGCCATTTTTTTTGTTTGGCAATGTATGGTGTAACTTGATGCTGTGATTTATGAAAAAATTGCTTTTCAACCCTAGGAACTGTGACAAACCACGGTTGATTGAAGCACTGAAGACCAAGCGAATTCGTGACATTGCGTGCGGCAGCTCCCACAGCGCTGCAATCACTTCCAGTGGTGAACTGTACAGCTGGGGTTTGGGGGAATATGGCCGCCTAGGACATGGAGACAACACAACCCAGCTGAGGCCTAAACTGGTGCGTTGGTCACTCATTTCTTAACAGCAACACATTGCCATTGAACAGATATTCACACCAGATGAGTACGATATTCTGTATCTTTGTTTGGAAGTTTTATTTCCATGAATCCTGAAGTGTGTAAAAGTGGCTGTGCACTCATGATTGCTGTTGCTTGTCTTGTCCTCACATTTCAGGTGAAAGTGCTCCTGGGGCACCGTGTGATCCAGGTAGCTTGTGGGAGCAGGGATGCTCAAACACTTGCTCTCACTGATGAAGGTAGGCCTGTTAGTCTGGTTTTTGTCCTTTAGAGGCACTGGAAACCAGTGTGGTAATGATGAACAATGCAAACCACACAGTACGTGTTGCATTGTGGCACTTGAATACAAACAAAATGTTTAGCTTCTTGTCAGATGTTTTTAGATGTTTTCTCGACATGGTTGGATGTGTTTGTGTTTTATATGTGCGATGTATGTTCTTGTTTGCAGGGTTGGTGTTCTCCTGGGGGGATGGGGATTTTGGGAAACTGGGACGTGGAGGCAGTGAGGGCTGCAACATCCCTCAGAACATTGAGAGGCTCAATGGGCAGGGCGTCTGCCAAATTGAATGTGGAGCTCAGTTCTCCTTGGCTCTGACCAAATCTGGAGTGGTGTGGACCTGGTAATGTGGATGAATGATACTTACAGGGCTGCAGCTATCGATTCTTTTAGTAATCGAGTAATCTATTGATTATTCTTGCGATTAATCGAGTAATCAGAGAAGTATTGCGCATTCTGCAATTTTTGCGATTGTTACTTTGCTTTATTTAAGAGCAATGGTACTATACAAAAGAGAAAATGAGGCAAGTCTCCTAAAGGGACAGGTATGAAATGCTTATGTAAAAGTACTAATTAAAGTAACTTCCAACATGCCACCTCTTTCTCCTCTTCCAAAGTTACGTGTCTGTATTTAGTAATCTAAAAACATCGATAAAAGAGCCATTAAACACAACAAAAGCAATAAAAATGTTAATTTTATTTAAAAAAGGACATAATTACAAGATTGCAAGATTATCGATTGTAATGTGGTATATTTACATTGTGCTATGAATGCTTTTACTAAAGTAAAGGATCTGAGTTCTTTTTCCATCACAACAGGTCGGTGATTGTGTCCGTTGTTTCCCCTAAAATAATCAAACTCACACGATTGTGCACAGGTCTCTGGTTCCCTTCTAGGCACGGCCTTCCTGTCAAACTAATGACAGCAGACTGATGTTACACTCTGCAGTGTTTCTCACAAACACAGACTTTATTTGTGCGGACACTCAGGTTTTGCATTTTTAGTTTTTCCTCAGTTTGAGAGGACGACGGCCTCCGCGATTGATTCGTGTCAGTCTGCCCTCCTCACCTGTTCGCTCTGCTCTGAGAAGGTCTGACAGTTTCTGAAAGAGACGTAGACTCTCTTGTTTAATATAAAGGCCTCCTTATGTAATCGTTTAATCATATAAGTGCACCTGGTTGGTGTCAATGTCATTCACCATCACGTTAGTTTTGACCATTTTCACAGCAGACTTGTTGTTAATGACAGCATTAACAACAAGTCTGCTGTGAAAATGGAATCGCAGGTGAATTTATACACAGAAGTTGGGTTTTGGGGTGGCTTTATAAAACATCCTGCTGATGGAGAAAGTCAACAGATCAGACACAGACAGGGTGAGAGAAATGTGCTGACCTCCTCTGTGTTTGTGTGTGTGTGTGTGTACACTGCATGTATGGAGGAACTGCAGTGATGCGGAGAGGAGAGACGCTGCAGCAGTGTGATATTGTATCAAAACTTAAGCTTGCTCTTTTCTTAAATAATTCAGCTGATTCATACCAAATTTCAGTGCCCACTCTGACGCCCAAAACAAAGTACACTTCAGATCTAAATGAGGCCTTGACACAAATTTTCGTAATCAAATTACTGGAGTTACTCAAGGAATCGTGTCAGCCCTAGATACTTATCATAACTGTGCTGTTTTCCTATAAATGTTAATAGTTCCTATGTCCAAACAGGGGCAAAGGTGACTATTTCCGACTGGGCCATGGCACCGATGTCCATGTGCGGAAGCCCCAGATGGTAGAGGGACTGAGAGGCAAAAAAATCATCCATGTTGCTGTCGGAGCATTACACTGTTTGGCTGTGACGGACACAGGACAGGTTTGTACTGATCTCTATAAGCAGAGAATTATGAACCAGAGGCCATCATTCATACTCTGCCGATGTCCTGCCATGGCACTCGCCCAGATGTGTGACTCAGTGGGAGAGTTGATTTATAGACTCTCACTTCACTTCTCCAGGCATCTCTGACCTTTGCTGTTACACCATTTATTTGAACTCATATTCTATTTTTCCTCAGAACAAATTCAATAATGCTGGCTCATAACTTACTGATGACAGGCAGCTACTCAATATTTGACCACTTTTGGTTAAGATTGGTGACTTGCCGTTTCTTTTGTTCAAGTCTGTATGTGCTTCTATGTGGCTCAGTCGTGTATATGAAGCTCAAAAAAAGCTTGATGCTATCCAGAATCTGAATGCTGAAATTAATTTACGAGACCAAATAAGGCTTTATAATGAACACAAAAGCAAACGCAATTAAAGTTGTTTCATTTTCAGGTTTATGCGTGGGGTGACAACGACCATGGACAGCAGGGTAATGGCACCACCACAGTTAACAGGAAGCCCACCCTGGTTCAGGGTCTGGAGGGGCAGAAGATCACCAGAGTAGCCTGTGGCTCTTCTCACAGTGTGGCTTGGACCACTGTGGATGTGACGACACCCTCTGTTCACGAGCCGGTCCTTTTCCAGACAGCCAGGGACTCCCTCGGAGCGTCCTATCTAGGTAACCCTCCCCCTCCATGTTAACATGGCCTCAGTGTTCTTCATCAAAGATGATGTTGAGGATTATGAATTTTGCTAATTCAAGATGTGAATCCACTCTTGAACTGAAACTGTTTTGCACTCGTGCATCACGTCAGTAATGGTATGTCACATTGTTCTGTCCTTGTTCATCACAGGTGTCCAGTCAGACAGTGACTCGTCGTCGGTCAGCAACAAGATGTGCGGTCAGAGCAGTGTGAAGCCCAACAGACCATCGCTGGCCAAAATTCTCCTCAGTCTGGATGGTAACTTGGCCAAACAGCAGGCCCTGTCTCATGTGCTGTCAGCCCTCCAAATCATGTATGCGAGGTATGTGAATCTGTAATGTCCTGGCAACCTGGAGAACACCAGTCACATTCAGATCACCCCTAAGAAAGATATCGTGATTTTCGCATTGTCACAACCCTTTCAACATGGTACAAAACTAAATGTAATGCAAGTTAGTCAACATAAAAACAATAACAAAGACAAGAGCAAAAAATTGCCTAAGTAGCCCTGGAAACACTAAAAGAGATTGTTCTATAACTACTGTGCTACCCTGCATTGTGGTTCAAAGCACAATGAGTAGCTTTTTTCCCCACAACAAAAACAACAGACCCAATCCTCCCCACCTCAGTGTTCCTCAAGAACCCCCCCCATAGAGATCTTCAGTCTCGCTTTAGCTCTTCAGTTATAAGTCTTAATATGAATATCGCTACATCAACATTGGTGTAAAAGTACAAACTCAGAGTCTACAAGAGATTGTTCATGTGCTGTAAAAATGTTACTGGTTCTAGTAATTGTTGTAGTATGTTGACAACATGTGTTTTGTGTTCCCCAGGGATGCAGTAGTTGGTGCGCTGATGCCAGCCAGCATGATTCTGCCAGCAGAATGTCCCTCCAGCTCACCTGTTCCCCCATCAGACTCCTCATCCTCATCCTGTGTCAGTGATGAAGAAGGCCCTCCTGTCCCACCTGAAACTGAGGAGCGGGTCAGCCCAAATCCCTGGCAAGACAAGAAGGGAGACGTAAGGGTCACAATATGAATTCATTTGATAAATGCCAATGAGGCTGGTCTTGTCCTTTCTTTGGCCTCAACAGCTTTTCTTTGTTTGCATGAAGAGGCTATGGTTCATGTGATCATGCCCCCATTCTGTGTGCTTTTGTACATCAGCAGGTTCCCTCATCAGAAGATGCAGTCACCCCATCATCAGCTGTGACTCCCTCTGCCTCTGGGGCCTCCTCACGTCCTTTCATCCCCGTCACTGACGACCCAGGAGCAGCCAGTATCATAGCCGAGACCATGACTAAGACTAAAGAGGTCAGTCTGTTAGTCTAATGACTGACAAAGCAGGTGTGTTGAGTCTGACCTCATTCAGCTAACTGAGCTATCTCCTGCCAGGACTCTGAGAGCCAGAGCAAAGTGGTTGGTCCAGAACCTCAATACCTGGACGAGTTCACAAGTCTGCTTGTGCCTGATGATACCCGAGTGATGGTGGACCTGCTCAAACTGGCGGTGTCTTGCCGCTCTGGGGAGAAGGGCAAGGAGGTCCTGTCTGCTGTACTGTCTGGCATGGGTACAGCGTATCCACAGGTAATCTACTGTGTTCCTCTTTTGTGTTTCAATGCACCAACTTTTTCACATTTGACATCTCTGGGGTCTCTGTTGTATGCAGGTTGCTGACATGCTGCTGGAGTTGTGTGTCACAGAGTTGGAGGACGTTGCCACCGACTCACAGAGTGGCCGTCTGTCCTCCCAGCCAGTCGTCGTAGAGAGCAGCCACCCGTACACAGATGACACCTCCACCAGCGGCACCGTCAAGATCCCAGGTAGAGAGGGGAAATGCACAAAGATGACATTTTTGCTGGAAATACATTTATTTTCTAGAACAGCTAAAAAGAGCAGGGTTATTTTCAGAATCTTAACTTTCAGTGTGTTTCATAGGTGCCGAAGGTCTGAGGATAGAGTTTGATCGACAGTGTTCAACTGAGAGACGCCACGACCCCCTAACCATCATGGATGGAGCCAATAGGATTGTCTCAGTTAGATCAGGTGATGAACGGAGAAATTGATCTTTGTCCAGCAAAGCCAAGAGATCACAATTAATGTTGTTTCATGCTGTATGTGTGTTTCAGGTCGGGAGTGGTCTGACTGGTCTAGTGAACTAAGAATCCCTGGAGATGAGCTCAAATGGAAATTCACAAGTGATGGTTCAGTTAATGGCTGGGGCTGGCGCTTCACTGTCTACCCCATCATGCCTGCTGCTGGTGAGCCCCAACACAAGAGTCCAGCACACCGCTGATGCTCGTTGTCTCTATACAGTATATCAGACCTCATTGAATGATTAGAAACAGAGATGCCCCTGAAACTGAACCCTCTCGTCTTAACTTAGGTCCCAAAGACTTGCTGTCAGATCGTTGCATCTTGTCCTGCCCCTCCATGGACTTGGTCACATGTCTTCTGGATTTCAGGCTCAACTTTGCCTCCAACAGGAGCATTGTGCCTCGCCTCGCTGCTTCTCTTGCTGCTTGCGCCCAGCTAAGTGCATTAGGTATGACCATCCCAAATATTTCATCGTGACCACCATCAAGCTTGTGAAGGATGATTTCACTCTAAACATAGTTGTTTGTTACGAATGAAACCTTAAATTTTGTGGGTGTTTACACAGCTGCTGGACACAGAATGTGGGCTCTGCAGAGACTCCGAAAGCTTCTGACCACAGAGTTTGGTCAGTCCATCAACATAAACAGACTGCTGGGAGACAGCGATGGCGAAGCTCGCTCCATGGTGAGGAAAGTCTTATTGTAAAGAGACATGGCAAACGGTCAAACTGAGACATATGTTGTCTAAAATTTTCTCAACATATAATTGTTATTGCTGGAATATATGTGATTCATATTTCACTATTTGCTGAACAAGCGTATGAATTCACATGATAGACTTGATTCATATTTCTTCACCTTCACCACCCTAAATATTGTCTTAGAACAAAGTCAATATACGATAGTGATGTTCAACAAAATGGTGGGAGGAGAACAAAACTCTGCTGATAGTTTAAAGCTTTCATTGTAACGTTATTAAATTAATGTGTTGTGTGTCAGAGTTTCACAGGAAGCGCACTGGCAGCTCTAGTGAAGGGGCTCCCAGAGGCTCTGCAGAGGCAGTATGAATATGAAGACCCCATTGTGAGGGGAGGCAAGCAGCTCCTTCATAGTCCATTTTTCAAGGTATGCTCACAACCGTCTTCATCTGGATCTCCACACACTTGAGTTTGCTGGATTAGCATAAATTTAGATATAATGTCTACATTTCCTTCAGGTCTTGGTGGCTCTTGCCTGTGACCTTGAGCTCGATACCCTACCCTGCTGTGCAGAAACCCACAAGTGGGCATGGTTCCGGCGGTACTGCACTGCCTCCAGAGTGGCTGTGGCTTTAGATAAAAGGACATCCCTACCGAGACCCTTTCTGGATGAGGTGAGTGTGTCACAGTGCGCTGCCCCCACTATTCTTTTCTTTTCTCTGTAAGATTGTCTGTATTCCAATCTCTTTTTCTTCTTCTGCCTTTGAAGGTTACAAAGAAAATTCGCGAGCTCATGGCGGATCACGAGAGCATGAACGCCCTCCATGAGAGTCACGACCTCTTCAAACGTGAACATGACGAGCAGCTTGTACAGTGGATGAACCGTAGGCCAGATGATTGGACCCTTTCTGCAGGGGGGAGTGGTACCATCTATGGTTGGGGCCACAATCACAGAGGTCAGCTAGGGGGCATTGAAGGAGCAAAGGTCAAAGTGCCCACACCCACTGAAGCTCTTGCCACACTGCGCCCTGTGCAGCTTATTGGGGGGGAACAGACTTTGTTCGCAGTCACTGCTGATGGAAAGGTACATGCTAATGACACAGTAACATGTTACAACTGGTTTGGGTGTTGGTGTGACTTTGATGATTTCTGTGACATTGTAATGTAATGTTTTATTTTGACCCCCCAGCTGTACGCAACAGGATATGGAGCTGGGGGTAGGTTGGGTATTGGAGGCACTGAGTCAGTGTCCACACCGACTCTGTTGGAGTCTATCCAACACGTCTTCATCAGGAAAGTTGCTGTGAACTCTGGAGGGAAGCACTGCCTGGCGCTGTCCTCTGAGGGAGAAGTCTATTCGTGGGGAGAGGCTGAAGATGGAAAACTTGGCCATGGGAACAGAAGGTCAAGATTGCATCAACTATAAACACATAGTCAGCATTGTCAATGCATATCCTTGCCACTGTCAACAGGGTTGGTTGAAACTATGTTAAGGGTTGTTTTGTTCCTCTTGACTTTAGCCCCTGTGATCGTCCTCGTGTCATTGAGTCCCTGAGGGGAGTGGAAGTGGTGGATATCGCAGCCGGAGGGGCGCACAGCGCTTGTATTACTGCCAGTGGAGAGCTCTTCACCTGGGGAAAGGGTCGCTATGGACGACTGGGCCACGGGGACAGTGAGGACCAGCTCAAACCCAAACTGGTCAGTGAACACTCTGTAATGGGATTTTTGTTTCATATTAAGAGAATACCAGTATGAATTTACAGGTAGTTGTGCTACATAAATACTTCCCTCATTATTAAGAACAACAGTAGACCGCTCCTCACATTGCAGGCAACAGAGACACAGCAGTGATTTAGTCACCACAGATATCACTTATAGTCCCCTCTGGATATGAATTAATATAATATGAAATAATAAAATGATGCTAACATCAATACACCTAAACATCACTGAGCACTGGAAATGTCAATTTGTGTTGAAATGCTGCTGGGACGTGGAGACGATGGCTCCTGGGGGCCATTTGCTTCTCTCTCAACCCCTGCAGACTACAGCCATCAGAATGAATCTTGGAATCTATGTTTTTTTCTCCAGTTAAAAGGCTTTTATGAAACTTGAAGGCAGAGAGTTAATGAAATGTTAGTGTAACCATCCTTCCATCCATCCATTTTCTTCCGCTTATCCTTTTAAGGGTCACGGGGGTGTGTGTGTGTGTGTGTGGGGGGGGGGGGGGTGGACTATCCCAGCAGCCTTCAGTTCAGTTGAGAGGCAGGGTTCACCCTGGACAGGTCACCAGTCCATCACAGGGCCAACACATAGAGACAGACAACCATTGGCTCTCCCAGTCACACCTACGGTCAATTTAGAGTCTGGATTAACCTGGTCCCTCTTGATGTCTTTGGACTGTGGAGGAAGCTGGAGTACCAGAGAGAACCCAGCAGGAACAGGGAGAACATGGAGACTCACCCAGAAAGATCCCGTGCTCCAGCCAGGACTCGAACCTGGAACCCTCTTGCTATGCGGTGACAGTGCTGACCACTGCACCACTGTACTGCCTTATGTGTAACCATTATGCAATTTTTTTTATATTGTTGCAAAAAATACATTTAATAAAAAAAAAAAACATCTACCTGGGCTGCTAATCAAATACTGATCACATCATGAATCTCCACACCCCTGTAGTATACCTAATGAACTCCAGGTCTCACAGGACAAAGAAATAATCCGTATTGCAACCCGAGGGTCTGTGTGCGCTGAGACAGGACTCCTCTCAGGTCTCACAGACAATCAGAGTGAAGTGAAGTTCATGATGTTGTCCTTGTGTTGTCATCCAGGTGGATGCACTGCAGGGTCACAGGGTCATCGATGTAGCCTGTGGCAGTGGAGATGCACAGACACTGTGTCTAACAGATGATGACATGGTTTGGTCCTGGGGAGACGGGGACTACGGTAAATTGGGCCGGGGAGGCAGTGATGGCTGCAAAATACCCATGAAGGTGAGCCAAATTACACAGTAGTGCACACGGAGGTCAGCATCAGTTTATCCTTCTGTAGTTACGTTGGGAAGATAGAACTGACTGTCGTCATGACAACTACAAGAAGGGATGTCCCGATTTGGATTTTTTTGCCAACAATCCAGTTCTGATCCTTTAATACTTAGTGTCTGCTGATACTGATCCGATGGGATATACTGATACACAGTTGTACAGTGCACACTTCAACTAGGCCTACATTAATGGGATTAAATCAATCCTGTGTATATACTCGACAGTTATCTAGCTTTGCGGTGAGGATGTCCACATTAACTGGTTAACCAGCCTTAAACGTTTTATAGTTATAAAGCTATCCTTCACTAAGTCAGAGAAAAATACTGAATAATGACTTGGATTTACGTTGTCTAACTTAGAGAATTGAGTGAGAATTACCAAGAGCCCTCAACAAGCTACTAACCTGAAGGCAGGGGGAGAGGAGTGTCTTGGTGTGCTACCAGTTTACAACACCTGCATGAATGGAGGTGTCACAAAACAAAATGAAACAAAAGATCAGGTTCATTTTCTGCTCAATCTGACTCCTTGAAAAAAAAACGCCTGGATCTGCCTGATAGTGATTCTTGAGGTACGATTGAGATATCATTTGTATGTCAAAGTTTTGTAGCCACAACTGTGACCACACTGGCTTATTTTCTTCAAACCTCAATTGAAACATGAAGGTTGTACCATATGCAAGGAAAAGAAAGTTGCATATTCTCATTAGACTTTCTTTTCAATCATTGCCAAGGTGCCAATGAAACACTGACCCCTGGTGGACAGAATAGCATTGGGGGTTCTCTGTCCCTGTTGCTAGGTTATCGAGTTTTGTCGAGTCCATTTCCACCCTCGTGTCTGTTGGGAAACTGTTAAAACACAGGAGTTGCTGAGAGCCATATTGTTTAGACGTCAAGACCTCTGTTTCCAAGAATGTGACCCTGCACTTCTCTCAATGTGTAGCCAAGACTCAACATGTTATGCACATCATGTCAATTACTTTCTTGTTGTTTTTTAGATGTTTATTTCTACAGGATTAACAATCAAATGATTAATCAATTAATTTCTTGTTGTCAGATTGATTCTCTCACTGGCCTTGGAGTGGTCAAAGTGGAATGCGGCTCTCAGTTTTCTGTGGCTCTCACAAAGTCTGGAGCAGTTTACACATGGTATGTACAGCACAGGTAAGAGTATCAGAGTTAAATATTAGAAATGACAAGAAGACTCAGGTGTGTGTGTGTGTGTGTGTGTGTGTGTGTACTGTGTCATATCCAGGGGGAAAGGGGACTACCATCGTCTGGGCCACGGCTCTGACGATCACGTTCGACGCCCCAGACAGGTCCAGGGGTTGCAAGGGAAGAAGGTCATCGCCATTGCCACCGGGTCACTGCACTGTGTTTGCTGCACAGAGGACGGTAGGAAGGATGCGCAATGTTGCATTTTGTTGTTAAATACATCAGGCACAAAGAAGAACTTATTTTATTTTATTGTGTCTGGCTCGTCGCTAATTTGCCATCATAGAGTTCAGCTAAGTTGTGTTGCAGCTTCACATAAAGCTTTGCTGTTTTGTTTGGCTCAGGAGAAGTTTACACATGGGGTGACAATGATGAGGGCCAACTTGGAGACGGGACCACTAATGCCATCCAGAGACCACGGCTGGTGGCTGCTTTGCAGGGAAAGAAAATTAATAGGGTCGCCTGTGGTTCTGCTCATACACTGGCCTGGTCCACTAGCAAGCCCACCAACGCTGGGAAACTGCCTGCACAGGTACTGAGAGAAAGCAGTTCTCTGTCCAGAGCCTCCAGCAGATGGCACTAAAGCTACACACCTTTCCCCACAGGCTGCCAGTCTGACTTTGTGCACGTGTGTTAAAGGTACCCATGGAGTACAACCATCTGCAGGAGATCCCCATCATGGCGCTGAGGAACAGGCTGCTGCTGCTGCACCACATCTCCGAGCTCTTCTGCCCCTGCATACCCATGTTTGACCTGGAGGGCCGTCTGGGCCAGACAGGCCACGGGCCTTCATTAGGCTTCGACACGCTCCGCGGCATCCTCATCTCACAGGGCAAGGTGGGACAACATGGAGTTCAAAGTCAGAAGCTCACATGTAAAATGTATTACAGCGGTGTTTTTATCTGGCAGGACATTTTGTTTTCTTTGAACAGGAAGCAGCGTTCAGGAAGGTGGTTCAAGCTACCATGGTGAGGGACCGACAGCATGGGCCTGTGGTGGAACTGAATAGGATACAGGTAAACACAAGAGCACCACATAGTGCGACCAATACTAATGACCTGTCTCACAGTTACTTTCTCCACTTTCTTCTGTTCTCTACTCACTGTTGCCAACTCCCCCACTCCTCCGCTCTCGCTGTGAGGCTGTGTTCCAGATAGGCTCCTGAGCATTACATGTGATGTCTTTCATAATGGGATTTTTGTGTGTGTGTGTGTGTGTGTGAGAGAGAGAGAGAGATCTGTGGTCCAGACTGTCTGTAGGGGTTCCTGTGGACTTTACTCCACAAAGAGTCTTGGTTTGGGCCACTGCCTTTTCTCTCTCGCTTGCTCTCTCTCCCTCTCTCACACTAAAACACACACACTCACACACGTCCACATAGGGGTGCAGGGAGCTGTCATATCTAGGAATTCATGCTCATCAGTGTTTCTCTCCATCTGGCAGGAAGTCATTAAGCAAAGAACAGGAACAAATCAAACCATAATCTCTTATTTCTACTTTCCCCCTCTCTTCACCCAGGTGAAGCGCTCTCGAAGCAAAGGAGGACTGGCGGGTCCGGATGGAACCAAGTCTGTGTTCGGTCAAATGTGTGCCAAAATGAGCTCATTCAGCCCGGACAGCCTGCTGCTCCCTCATCGCGTGTGGAAGGTCAAATTTGTGGGTGGGTGTCCACAGACATACTCTAACGTCCAACACTTTACTTCAATACTTGACGCCTACCCATTGCCTTTACTGCGCTTTGAAACCAAGGGTCTGGATGCTTTTTGAGACCACTCCCCTTTATTTTCTATCAGGGGAGTCTGTGGATGATTGCGGCGGAGGCTACAGCGAGTCCATCGCTGAAATGTGCGAAGAACTGCAGAACGCCTTGACCCCACTGCTCATAGTCACCCCTAACGGCCGTGACGAGTCAGGAGCCAACAGAGACTGTTTCCTGCTCAACCCTGCCGCCAAGTCCCCCCTTCACATGAGCATGTTCCGCTTCCTCGGTAGGATCCAGTTAATCTCCCAGTCAGGTCTCCAGGGCTGTTAATCCCACATGAATAAAAATGGAGACATGTTTATTTTTAAATGGGCAAATGCTTCACACGCATTTTGGCTGATAAAACATCTGGCCGTAACTGTTTATTTCACTTTGTTTCTGTCAGAGTCAGCACAGCAGTGAATGTATGTAACGTGCTCTTCCTCGATGTATGCAGGAGTGCTCCTCGGCATCGCAATCCGCACTGGAAGCCCGCTTAGCCTGAATCTGGCTGAGCCGGTCTGGAAACAGCTGGCAGGCATGAACCTGACCATCGCTGACCTCAGTGAGGTACGTAGAAAGGGGTTCTGATACACTACACTACACAAATACACCATCCTACACACATACACGACCCTACACACAGACTAATGCTGAACCATCGAATGTGACCAGTTCAAGCACTGGACTTCCTTAAAAGAAGCAGTCAGAACCACATATTTGAGGCTGTAATATAATGTCTCGTTCATTAATTATCATCTGAATAATTTAGGTGTTTAAATATGAGTGACAAACACATACGGTGTATGAGGACTACAACATGTATTTGCTTAGAACTACGTAATAGTGTATGAAAAGATTTATTAGATGTTTATACACCACTTATAAATGCTACATAGGGAGACTTGTAGTGTTCACAATATCATCATCATGGCAATTGATTGAAATTCTGTGACTAAAAGCATATTTAGCATTGCAGCTCTCGCTGTCTAGTAGTTGGTCTGCGGTCTCGGTGGAAGACAGAGGAACACCAGCTACCGTTGGGATTCTTATCACCATACATACTCCATGATACTTCAACTTCAATACAGAGTATTGCAGTTTGATGTGACACATACTGTGATGAAGTACAGCTGCTGTGTACCATCTGGGGAGTCTAATGATATGTGCATCACATTATATTGATAACTTAGTGGATGAATTGCCATTCAAGGTAATTAGAATGATATTTTAAAGCTGTACTGAACACATTGCCTGCAGATGCCATGACACGCATGGTTCATGATATATATCAGTACTAGAAGCTGGAAGTGTTGTGAAGAAAAAGTATTGTGACATTCCTCTGACCACTGCGTCCCTTTGACCCCCTCCGAGATCCATCGTGGGAGACGTTGAGCTTCATGTTTCTATTGTCCCTCCTGATTAGCATCACCGTGCTGCTCTGATGAGACGTTATTGACCTCTGGTGGTCCCCAAGACGACCACCGGCACCAATAGACCGGTCATGTTTTAGTTTGCTGGCTTTCAAGAGACACGGAGCTCTGCAAGGTTCTGTCTTTTGCTTACTTTTATTTGTATGAAACTTGACAGCAAACACAGAAAAGGCAGCCATGCAGTCTATACAGGTCAAGGTCAGTCAGTTATGCCAACACTCAAGACGGGTTGGGTCATTGGTTCCACTTTCAGGACGTACAATCACAGAGACTCGTTAAAAAACATATGGAAGTGCTTTTCTATTATCACATCATCAAGTGTTTAAAAATCCTCTCGTTTACCTTAATGTAAACAAACATATCCGCCCTCACATGACGGAAAGCAGTACGTCTCCTCATGTTGTGATGTAAGATTCTGAGCCTCATGATCTGCATTAGAGGCTGCTACAAGAGCGCATTCCTGTCCATTCCTCCTCAGATTAACGCTTTAAGCCCATCAGCTCACTGTAAAGGGTCGCCGTGGTACAGAAATCTACAGTGAGAAACGCTTCCATTGGTACCTGGTTGTCAAAGGTTACCCTCAACAAGAGTGGGCTTTTGTTTGAGGCATGAGTCTACTGCTGCTCTCACGCTCTGATCATGAGCCCCGAACCATCTTTACTCAGGCAAAAAAAAGGTCTTTCTCCTCACAAAGCTGCTCTTGTGTTTTGGTTGTGCCCTTTAGATATCAGAAAGGTTAGATGGGGAATGAATGAACACAAGACTCGAGTGGATGGCTGTGAACCTCACGGGAACAGTGTTGTGGACAGTAAATCACCTACTGTACAGACGTGCGATGAATACTTGTGAAACGAGTTTGTTCTTGTGTTCCAATCTTAAGCGATGATCTGTTCTTATCTTCCCAGGTTGATAAGGATTTTATTCCTGGCTTGATGTACATCCGGGACAATGAAGCCACAGCGGAGGAGTTCGAGGCCATGACTCTGCCCTTCACCGTGCCCAATGCCAGCGGTCAGGACATCCAGCTCAGCTCCAAGTACTCCCACATCACCCTGGAGAACCGTGCAGAATATGTCCGACTGGCTATTAACTACAGGTGAGGGAACCTGCGGAACAAACAGAAAGGGGGTTTTCTTTCATGTGTGTTTGTCATCGCTCTCTACTGTCTCTCCTCCACCTGCAGGCTCCATGAGTTTGATGAGCAGGTGTCTGCGGTGCGTGAGGGAATGGCCCGAGTCGTTCCTGTTCCTTTGCTTTCGCTTTTCACCGGTTATGAACTGGAAACTATGGTGAGACGAACACACAGTCAGGTTGTAAATTTGCCTCCATGTTTGTCCCAGTTTGATAGTAAACGTGTCCTCCTGTCCAGGTGTGTGGAAGCCCAGACATCCCGCTGCATCTGCTGAAGTCGGTGGCCACCTATAAGGGGGTGGAGCCAACAGCGCCTCTCATTCAGTGGTTCTGGGAAGTGATGGAGTCCTTCTCCAACACAGAGAGGTCCCTGTTCCTCAGGTTCGTCTGGGGTCGCACACGTCTGCCTCGCACCATTGCTGACTTCCGTGGGCGGGATTTTGTTGTGCAGGTAAGAAATGTAAAAGTAGGTAGTAGTTGACGTTGTTGGAAAGATGCATTTTCACTTTCTTGCTGAGAGTTCGATGACAATGTCAGAAGACTTGGTATCAGGACAAAAAACAAAACAAAACAAAAAAAAAACAGGTATGCAAAACTTGTTTCTCGCTGGTAAAGAATCGCAGCAAGCAAAACCTTTAGATGAAAGGACCAGGACCAGAAACGCTTGGGTGGGACATTCGATTATCTGACTGTCAAACACGATGGCAGACGATTAGCTTAGATCCCTGTGAAACGGCTGTCCTGATTACATAATCCAACCTCCAGAAACAATGTGAGCTGTATTGAGGGGTTATGTGCTGGGCTATATTCAAGACCAGATGCTTGCCCTTGCTGTAAGGTTGCTAGGCAACCATGCCAGTACTGGGGCAAGAAACCCCAGCTTGTTGAACCACAGATTGTCATTTTCATTCTTCAGTTTTTGTGTGGAGTGAGAGGGACAGCGTCAGAGGGAGCGTGAGGACAAAGACGTGCTAGCCGTGAACCCTTGTCTTTATGCTAAACGAACTAGCTGTGCTAACACTTGTTTGACCACACTGAGTCGCGTCCATCTTCATATATAATTCTAAGCAGTGAAGTCAAGAAGAGTACCTCCCTATATACCAAACTAGAATGGTACTGAAAGCTGCATAACAAACTGTGATTTATTCTGATCATTTCTCTGTAGGTGTTGGATAAGTACAACCCCCCCGACCACTTCCTGCCAGAGTCCTACACATGCTTCTTCCTGCTCAAGCTGCCCAGGTATTCATGTAAGCAGGTGCTGGAGGAGAAGCTGAAATACGCCATTCACTTCTGCAAGTCCATCGACACAGACGACTACGCCCGTATCGCCCTGTCCGGGGAGCCCGCTGCCGACGACAGCAGCGAAGACTCCGATAACGAGGACGCTGACTCCTTCGCGTCAGACTCCACGCAGGACTATTTAACGGGACATTGAACTCTGACCTTCACGGAAAGGAGGAGTCCAGGAAGAATTTTGGTGCTGCCACAGAGAGACTGCGTTCATCATATCTATGAAGACTCACATTCCTACAGGCATTCTACTAAGTCACACACGTCTGTGGGGGAAAAATGTGCAATCAGCTTTAAAAGCATTATAACCTTAAGAGAAAGGTTTGCTCTTACTTGGGTTCTTTTAAAAAGGTGGGCTGAGCCAGGGCACGTGTGAATGTGTTCCATAGGATGTACATTATTACAGTAACAGAGTTGAGCACTGTGGTAGAACCCCCTCTGGTTTGTGTGAATCACTTGTCCCTAGTTTGTATATAGAAATGGTCGTGCGACAAATCAGTAGTATTACCTTTTGTTTGTTGGTAATAGCCATGTTTCTTTATAAAAAAAGCAAAACAAACATTTGTAACTTAAAGTCAGTGTTTCTCACTCGGCTCACGTCAGTCCGAGCCTTACGGAGTCCTGTATTTAGCCCCACCCACCACGTTTGTGCACTGTCTCCTTAAAGAATGTATATACAATGATTGTGCCATGTATTCACAAAAGGTCTCATTCCTGCTTATTAAATGTTAATACATTTCTGTTAATAAATACAAATAATAAAAGAGTGAAACATTGTGATTCTTTTGTCTTTGAATCTTTTTATTTCTATCCAATAATGAGCCACCCATTCAGCTCTGAAAGCTTAAAAAACAAGTCTCACAAATTAATAATCCCCTCTCTGGGTTCTGTTTGTTTCTGTTCTGTAAATCAGACGCTGCACTCTCGACAGAGGTGGTTCTTATTATCCATTGTGCTTTTGAAAGGTTTAGGGGCCTCATGAGATCCCACTATTTTTTTTTTTTTTAATCATTTTGCAGGTGTCCTCCTTGGACCAAATGGTGCTGTCGCCAAATCTGAACCTGTTTTTCTTCCCTCCATGTTTACCATCCTCTCTTCAACACATGGCTCAGAGGTTGTGGAGAGGTGGCGTGCTGCCCCGTGGTCGGACATCACTGCTAGTCTGCAGGTCTGTGGGCTCAAAGAAATTTCCCATAATTACCTCTGTTGCCATCACGGCTCGGGCATCATTAGGGGCTGCAGCCCCTTCACGTGCTGGGAAAAGTGGTGTGATGTCAAGATGTTAAGACCCGACTCACTCATGCAAAGACGCCACTACACATTCCTCCTAGTGTATCTGGCTGTAGTAGCTCCCGTGAGTGTAAGCGCCGTCTATGGCCCCACGTGTAAAAATCATGTGTATTTCCGAGTAGTTCAAAGGAGCGGGAGGAGGCGGGGGCATCTGTTTTATGAAGGCTTGATTTGGCTTAGAAATCATTAGCATTCTTTGTAGACTTAAAGGGTTTTTTTCAGTGATAATCACAAAGTACATTACACTGGTGGGAGTCAGGTGCTTTTCAATACAGTTCAGGCGAGCAGAGAGGAGAGTGGAGACGAGGAATGAACGGTTTCCTTCATCTGTGATTATGAGTTGTCTGTTAGGTTTCATAAAGCAGCCAGAAGCCCTGCAGTCTGAGTGCACGATTGCTTCCTTTAACAGCAATAAACATAGTTAAGTTCCCACTGTATACATTTTCAGCCAAATGGTAGAAGAGGTGCACTGACCCAGAATCTCCTGCCAAGGTTTCAGCAGCTCTGGTTATTTCACACGAGGGCTCTTTGTTCTTGAGTTCCTGCCTGAGGTTTAATCCCAAGCTTGAAGTGGAGAAAAAAAGTTGGAAAAGGTGATGCATAACAGAAACTGATGAGCAATTCAATGTTCACAATGACCGATGTGAAATTTCCAGCTGCTCTCCAGCTGTTCCTTTAAGCCTCACTTTTAAGATGGAATTCTGGAGACCAGGAGATACAAGAAGGACCAGCCTGAAACAACTTTTCAACCCCCCCCCCATTTTCTATGTTTCTGGGTCACGTTTGCTGCTTGTGATTCAGTTTCTGGGCTCTAGCGATGCCGGTCTCAGCGAACCGAGCTCAAATGGAGCCTGAGACGTTACTGAGAGGTTACAAGAGCAGTTAAACCTGCGTTCCCAAAATGACCCAACTTTCACTTGGTGTCTTACTGCAGTTTCATGTAGCTGTTGAGTTTTTGGTCTCGACCAGTGATGATCTCATTTGGAATTGAGCCTTGCCCCCCCCCCCCCCCCCCCCCCCCCCCCCTCAGATGAGGGAGCCATCCGTCAGCAGGCCTGCCGCGGGAGGCAGAGTCTCAATGTACTCAGGTCAAATTTTTGGAGTGAAAATGAACAGGAGGAGAAGCTTTGACCAAACAGCAGAGATCACCAATACAAATAAAATGTGTGACATGGAGTTATGCATCAAAGAAGGCATAAAAGAGACAGTAGAGCAGGGCATGCAAGGGTGTAGCTACCATGGCGACCTGTCTGCCACCCCTCGCCACTCTCCCAGTGGCTGACACATAGATGTTGTCCACTCATCTTATACAGTCCACATTTGGAGTGGCTTGTGTACTTTGATCTCAGCGTTCTGAAAAATATGTTTTTCTCTGGCAGCGTTGTGACTTGTGTGTTTCTAGAGGAAATCTCACGATGATCTTTTGAGCCAAGAGACGGGCTTTTCCTCAGGGGATGAACCTCAGAGGGAAGCTGGAGTGGTCTAAAGCTCAGGTATTTGACTCTCATCCTAGAGGTTTGACTGCACCAGTTCAAAGGTCAAGCAGGAGCCAGCATCAACGAAGAGGGAGGAGCCATGAGCGCAGAGACCTTTGTGTGTTCCTTGAATGGTCTTGAGCTTCAGACCCCCTCTGAAGTCCCTGTGGCCATGTTTGGAGTCTGATGTATGGGAATTGACTCCATGACTTGGCCTGGCAGTGAGCCAGGTGTGCCAGTGGCCCGATGAAGAATTTGGCCATTGTTGCTCTTAAACCGGTTGATTAAATATCTGCTGAGCCAAGGAGGTCACCGAGGCAGCGGCGCGAGGCTACTCATCAAAGGTAGACGGCGAGGGAAGAGTGGGAGGGAGAGTGATCACAGTGTGGAGGCGAACGGAGCCAACGTCTGAGGAGGGAAAGGAACTCAAACATTTCAGTGTGTCCCCTCTCTCTTGTTTTAAAACTCTCATTTGCACTCAGGTTTTTACAGTGAACAAAGTCAGGGCAAATGGCTGCCTGCCGAAAGCCCAGGTCTTCTTTTCGGATTGTTAAAAGGCATTTCCTCTGCTCTTCATCACCACTGTCACCAAGTGTTTGCCCACGAGGGAATGTCGGGTCTCTTTAGATTAAATTAAATTCACCAGAATGGTTCCAGACCTGCTCCACAGCTGATTTGGCACCACAGAAAGAATTAACTGACAAAAAGACATTTCTGCCCATCAGCAGCCAGGCAACCTGCTGATGCAGATCATGTGATATGATTAAATACTCCAGACTTCTGGCTGAGATGAAAACTTGTGATTTTTTTTTTCTCAACTGTAGCACAGTAGTTTATCTGTGGCAGTTAGTCGGACTGGGAGGAGCTGAGAGGCAGGTGAGAGAAGAACTCAGCTGATCTATTTCCAATCTGAATTCCCACCAGTGGCCATGAAATTTGGACGTTTGTCGTAGTTATCACTCTTGACGGCTAGGTGGTGCAGTGGTCCTCACTGTCCCCTCACAGCAAGAAGGTTCCAGGTTTGAGTCCCTGCTCGGGATCTTCCTGTGGGGGTCTGCATGTTCTCCCTGTTCCTGTGTGGGTTCTCTCTGGTACTCCAGCTTCCTCCACAGTCCAAAGACATCAAGAGGGGACGAGGCTGATTGATACTCTAAATTGACCGTAGGTGTGGCTGTGAGTGTGAATGGTTGTCTGTCTCTATGTGTTGGCCCTGCGATGGACTGGTGACCTGTCCAGGGTGAACCCTGCCTCTCACCTGAAGGCTGCTGGGATAGGCTCCACCCCCCCATGACCCTTAATAGAATAAGCAGAAGAAAATGGATGAACGGATGGATGATGGATGGATGGATGTTTTACTATGTGAAAATACTGACGGGCCCTATTTCAGTGTTGTACAGCAGCAGGCGGTTGTTGGGTGGAGGCATGTGAGCGCCGTACTTACGAGGGTTGTTTGGCCTCATTTTGATGTTTAGAGGGTGTGTAATTAGAGCGCAAACCATGGCGTGAAGAGGCTGCCATTTGACACCTAATTATTCATAGAAGTGTAATTGGCGTGACATCACTAAACCAATCAGAACACCTCCCGTCATTCCCTTCAAGCCCAGCTTGTGCCAGAACTTGGCCTGTTGCTGTTTTACCTTCGGGAATAATACAAGACTGCAACTCAGGGACGAGCAAATCGGTCTGAATGCGTTTAAAGTCTGCCAAACTCTTTCAAAATGAAAAAAAAAGAAGTTTGTAATAATCAAGTCATCACCACACGGGACTGAGAGTGCACCGCTACCCCAGTCCCACAAACAGGGGCAGAACCACTGACATCTACTGGATAATCTCTGGAGGCAGGAAAAGACTGCATGAACCTCCCTCTCTGAGCGTAGCTGGGATGCGTGTGAGACCCGTGACGTCACTCAGAGCGCCACTCTCCTCTCCTTGCTCTGCATGTGATCTCTCTTCTTATTACTATATCTCACATCGTCCCACAAGACTGGTGTGGAGTCTGACCCCGGGACATCTTCTCTGTGTAGCTTTCATATTCTGGTGTCACAGGCAGCAGTGAGTCCAGACCAGGTGACTCGGCTCACTCAATAGCAAACATTGTTTTCGCTGGCTTCTAAGAAGCAAGCAGGCAGAAGCTGGAATGCTGCAGACACAGATCACTCAGCTGTAAAGTCCACTTTGGGGAAGTCGATATTCTTATCTCTGGTTTGATTCACTTCACACACACACACATTATTTTGTCATTCTAAAAATGCTTTTAGACACATCAAAATGGGGAATCGCATCAGTACGATAAAAAAGCAATTTAGAAAAAAAGACTCTTCCTCTTCCTCTTCTGTAAAAAGGGCAGGCACGGGATTTCCATTGTGTAAAAATTCACTTGCCCTGACCTGTCTGACCTCTTTACACTTTTTAAACGTGGAAGTGTTCCACAGATCGTAATCACCCTTCTACAAAGATACGTTCGAGGAGAAACTGTAGTCCATGAAATTGAATTTCAATGGCAGATTTTACTAAGTTGACCGGAGGGGATCGTTTTCATCTATGAATGTTTTAGTGGTGGGAGCCTCTTAGGTCTTGTTATTCTGCTTCACTGTTTTTACTCATGAATGACAGCAGGTTAAAAACCTAATCTGCTCATTTCTCCCCGGCCAAATGAAAATGTATTTGAAAAAGATTAGAATGAGGATACGCGCCTGGAGTTTGTCACGGTTCACCCCAAATCCTAAAATATGATCTCACCTCTTAGAGTGAGTTGTTCCTGTGACTTCTGAAAGAGAGAGAAGAGTTTAGCCTTTAGCTGCGCTGGAATTATGACTAAAGTTGGAATGTATGATGGGCTGCAGCTTCATCATTTATTTATGGTGCTTTTTTTTTTCTTTCGGTATTTAATAAATTCCACATAATGGAGGATGAAGCCAATGATTACCACCAGTTTTTTTGTTTTTTTTGTCTGTCTGTCTGCCTGTCTGTCTGCAGCCAAAACTATGCAGCTGAATTTGACCAAACTTGGAGGAGGGATGTAGCAGGTGTCCAGGAAGGACCCGCTCAGTGTTGGGAGGATCCCTTCAACGTAACAAAACAATTACCTGTATCTTTCACCTTGTGAGTTGTCCTTGGCGGACTTGAACTTCTCTAACAGAAAAGCTCTCCTGTTTTAAAATGTGCTATAAATTAAAAAAAAAAAAAAAAAAAGTCTCGGTGATTTGACTTGACCTGACCTTTTGACCTTGTTCAAATAAATCTGGCTTAACCTCCTCACATCCTGCCCGACAGCCGCACAAAACCCCCCACTTTGAGCAGGCGTCTGCACAAAGAACCGCAACTTATTTCATCATAAAAGAAATTCGGACCACAAATTTGGTGTGGTCGTCATCGTCGTCGTCATCATCGTCATCATCATCATCATCATCTTAAAAATAGTGCTTTCAAACTCACCCAGAGATATAAGATCAGACGATGAAAGAGAAAATTCTTCTGTGGTGGCTGCAGCGGGGGGAGGGGGTAGAGTTTTCTCTGTGTCTGACCTGTCTGACCTTTCTCCACCTCAAATCTGTGAGTTGACTCATCTCGGAGAGAGACAGGATTACTCTCACCAGCTCTCCCACATGAATCTCACATTAATCCCCAAACTAATTAGAACCGACATATTTCTAGTCCCAAACTCAAGTTCAGGAACTTGAACTTATTCACATGAAAATGTCCTTAATTTACCATCACATAGAACAAATCTGTAAGAATGTAATGAGCACAATTGTTTAGTTGAACTGAAACGGTTCTTTCATCAGTGGATTGGGAGCGCTGGAGGAGGATCCGGTGGATCGGTGGGGGGGGGGGGGGGGGGGGGTTACGCAGGGAGGAGAATGATTGAATGGGAAAGTTTTCTGTTAAGCAGCCATTAGTGGAGAGAAAACTGTGCCACTCCCCCCTCCTCCTCTCCACCAGCGGCACCACCACCATCATCATCATCACTAGCACCACTACCACTCCTCCTCCTCTTCCTCCTCCTCCAGAGCCACACTGCTCAGGACAATCTCCCTGGGTTTCTGGGCAGCACCAGAGAGGAGCAGGAACACCTTGGACGCTCTCACTCTATCAGTCCCGCCTGCATCGGCACCGGGACGGCCAGCTTCGATTAATACCTCCGATCTTCACTGCTGGATTGTTTTAACAGCACAAACTTGACCATCATCACTTCACCCATTAGTGTTCTTTCTATCATCACCATCATCACCATCATCACCATCATTGCCGGTGCCTCTATCACATCCATCAAGGTAAGTTTCATCTTTTCTCTTTTTACGAGGACAAAATAAAGGGTCACTGATGAGGTGAATCATTTCATTTGTGTGTTAGTGGCTAACGGAGGGGATTTACCTCAGCGTCATCCTGCTCTGTGGCAGATTAAAAAACACCTCCTAACCCCTTTAATGTATAAACTAATCAAAATGGCTGGAAAATTGAGGGAAAACACAGTTTTACTGGGTTTTAGATTGAATACTTCACCAAAAACTGCAATAAGAGAAAAGAAAAAAGACCCATCCTGGACGTATCACGGTAACACGGTCTGTTACAGTGGTTATTTCCTCCCCTGTATAGTTTCACTCGTGTTTAAAGACAATTAACTGCAGTGGAAAGACAGCAGTTTGTCTTCCTCGCTGCACACACAGCCCACAGGTGGGACGCCATATAAAAAGGGTCATTCTTCGCTCTGATGAGGCACATCGCAAGTATTGGGCAAGGCTGTTGTGTGCAGTGTTGCAAAACTCTGTGAAATCAGCCAGAAAAAAAATCATTCATGAATTCGAGATCCATCAATATGTAATTTAGAGAGTTTTGTGTCTGTAAACAGTAAACGTGTGTGAGTGCCCCCCCAGGCCCTCGTTAAGAACTTATTTCTGTCAGTTCCTGCAGATGTTTTGCAGGATCAGTTGCTTGACTCCGCATCGCCTCTTCAAAGAACTGTAGTGCTTGGAGGTCTTATCGCTCAGAGCTCAAATGTCACACGTGAGCTCCAGTTCCTGCCTTTCATAGGAGCAGTAATCCTGTCAAATTCATAGTGGCCTTTGTGTTGACGAGGGTCACGTGCTCCGGAGGCGCCCTGATCCACTGACCTGAGCTGCTGTCCTTCACTCAGCTGTGCTCCTCACGTTGGCTTCCCCGTCTGCACAACAAGAGATGAGGTTATAATCAGCGTCCTTATCGCCTGCGCGCGTGAAACAGCTGGATCTTTGTGGCCTCCCTGTTTCTTTCTGCTGCTGGGAAGAGAACGTAGTGACCTGCACTCATCGGGAAGAGACGATGTCATTCACGCAAGTTGATGAGAAAAGTTCCAAAGTTCATTTGTAGTGCAAACATTTGATTTAAGAAAAATGGAAAAAACAAACAAAACAAACTTACCGCTTCAGCTTTTCAAATCATCAAAGCTGATATGTAATCAGGACTTTGCTACTGACACACAACCACTTGACTTGTGCAGCTGTTAGAGTGAGAATGTAGCTCGACTTATCCCGTAGTGACCAGTAGTGACATGGTCATGGATGATGGTTCCGCCCACCAAAAGTTGATTCTGCTGGGAATTTATGCCTTTGTGTGGATTTCCTCCATGTGATGTGCTTTCTCCCGCTATCAAAGGTAGCGATGTGCTGGGGGATGTTTCCAGCTCTCAGTCAGTCCCAAAGCACTGAGGACCCGGGGTTTGTCTCTGTCTGCTGACAGCAAAGGATTCCGTTCGTTTGATTTTCTTGAGAATATTTCGGTTTTGTGGCACACTCACTTCACTTGTAGCATTTTATTATGCATCAAAGATATGGGGAAATCTTTGTTAGGTGTATGGAAAGATTGGTGACCCATCCAGGGTGAACCCCGCCTCACGCCCGAAAGCTGCTGGGATAGGCTCCAGCCCCCCCCCCCCCAACCATTAACAGGATAAGCAGTGGAAAATGGATGAAAAGGATTTTTTTTAAAAACACTAACAAAAAAACCTCAGTTGTCAATGTGATACGTCTCAGTCTACATGGTGCTAAGTCCTAAAACTCAGCCATAAGTTGGAATTGCTGATCCTGCAGCTTCCTTCTCAAATGGGATTTTGGTAAAATGCCTGAAATAAGGTCAGTGGTTCACACAATCTTCAGGGAATACAAACAGATTAAAGTGGAACCTTTTATGTGTCTTCAAACACGCGCTTGCTACCATGAGGCTCAATGAGCTTGTTGAAGGATTTGTGAAAGAAGCTGTTGGACCACAAGGAAGTTCATTCATAGCGTTATTTTAGCTTCAGCAACCTTATAAATGGTGCTCGTCTGTGAGATTATCTTGCTGAACCAAACGTTTTGGTCTCAAAATCTTACGTTTGTCACAGGACGGCTTTTCCACGATTAAAAAAGGACGACAGAAATCCAACGTAAACGTCCTGTTTTTTTGTTTTTAGTGATGCTAATTCAGTCAGCCTAGAAATACATCTCATCCCTGTGGTAAACTATGACTTACAGTTAAGGGAAAACAACCAATCCCTGCAAAGTGAGTGAACCAAGAAGTTTCCAGCTCCTATCACATGTTCTCGGGTACAGTCTTACAGTTTAAGCCCTGGCGGGTGGGGGTTTGTACGGTGCAGCTGGAGCGGAGCGTGGAGTGGGAGGTCTAGCTCGCTCTACATGTGACCACAATTTACTTAAGCATGGGCTAATTTCCTCACAGACATCCACACAAGTGGACTTTTTCCTGGACTTACAGCCACTCAGGTCACCCCCAGCTGGCCATTAGAAAGGGTGCAGGTTTAAGGCTCTTGTACAATGGCGTCTAGCTGTTGGACATACCAAGTTTTTTTTATACAGTCTATGTAGCAGATGGAGAAGTTAGCAATTGGTAGCTAAACATATGAGAGCAAAAGACACAGATATAATTACAATATTAGAATTGTAGTTTCCAGGCTGCAAAAACAAATAGACCCTAATATCACTCCATACATGTTGGATAAATAAACAGGCAGCTGCTTGGAAAATTCTTCACAATGATTTAAAAGTGACAAGGCCTTTCCTGATGGTGCAGTTTTGTGATACCCAACAAACCTCTGCTTCTTTATTCTGTCCAGCAGCAGAGTCACCATGTATTTGGAGAACAAAACCAATCTGGAGATGGAGATGTCTCAGGCGACCGCCCAGGGCCATCAGGGCAGGAACAGCCTGAGGTCACCGGAGGCCGTTGCAGGGAACTTTGGGGAGCTGCGGCTGCTGCAGGGCATCTCAGAGAGGAGAGACACCCAGAAGCTGCAGCAGTCGGCGGTCCTGCCGTCAGGACAGTGTGTCATCCACACTGAGGGCTTTGTCCCTGTACGACAAGAGGACGGGTAGGAGAGCACTTCTCTCTCAAATATGTTCAGAACATTTTTCAGCTCATGGTTTTTGTTTTGGTTGACTCTCTCAGCTCTCATGATGGATGCTAACTAGCCAATACTGGCTGTGTAAAGGCGATGCCTCCAAGTAGCCAAAACAACCAGCTGGGTGAGGGGTTGTGTTTTAATTAAATTCATGTCTCAGATATGAGAGTGTAGTTCAAGAAAAGAGTTTCACCTCCTCCCCTCGTCATCACGTTACCCTGGGAGCAATAATATGAGCAGACTGACAATCACACGTGCAGAAGCGCATTCCACACCCCGTCTTCCAGGGATATGAACATACGTGGAAAACACGCGATTTCCTCGAAAAGTATGAACATTCATGCACAAAAGACTTTGTGTGTGTGTGTGTGTGTGTGTGTGTGTGTGTGTGTGTGTGTGTGTGTGTGTGTGTGTGTGTGTGTGTGTGTGTGTGTGTGGCTGTGTGGGGCCATAACTCAGGCCCTGGGGCTGGGGTTGGAAGGGTGGGGTGCTAATCTCAAGCCCGTGGCTGTGACGTTATGTTTTGCTTCCTGCACAAAGTCAAAGTCAAAGTTGCACATGATGACGAGTGACCTACAACTGATACTTGTGTCTCCTGCTGTGAGTTTGGTTTCACACACACACACACACACACACACACACACACACACACACACACACACACAAAACTGAACAAAAGAGAGTTAGGTGAGGGTGATGGGGGAGGGTCATCTCACAAGATGAGAGACGTGATCTCAGACGCAATACAGAAGAGAGGCAGGGTAGAAAAACAATACAAGCACACAAAAGATAAAACTGAAAAGGGTTCCGCTGATGAGGTCAAGCATCCATTTGAAGGCTGGTTGCTGGTTGAAAACCCAGCTGAAAACAGAATCAACACTCACGCAGTGACATTAACTCTGGAGTAATTTGAGTTTAATATAGCGGCAACACCTGTTCACCTGCTGCATGTACAGCAATTTCTGTGCAATAAAAGCAAAATAAGTGTAACAAAATAAGCAGCATAGATGGTTTTGACCCAGACTAGGAGAGACGTTATGGTGTTGGAAGCTGTCAGCTAGTCTGACCGGCTCTGTGGGACCAAACGAGTGTCAAAGACGGGCATCTACGAACATTCAAACGATTTACCTTCAGGTATCTTGATTATTGTTTGCATCTTATTCTTTATTTTAGTAGAAATCTAGAGGAATATTGTTGAGGGGAAAAAAATCTATTTCAGAAGATTCATAAACTCTCAAAAACAAAACACCCCTCTTTTTCCAAATTAAAAAAATGATGAATTCATTTGGAAAATGAATTCATTTGGACAAACACCCTTGTCTTTTTTCAATATCTAAAAAAAAATGGGCTTTAATTATTTTTCATGAAAACTCCTGTTAATTAACTAAAACAAGGCAGAAATATATTTATTTACATGAAAACAATCCTCATTCATCCAGAAAAAAGGTATTTTTTCCTCAGCTGAATGCAATACACTTTCATGCTCAGCCATTCATGCTCAAGTTACTGTTTTGATTCACTCTCACGCCTCTCGCTGCAAAGTTCCCTGCAATTGCAAACAAAAATACAACAGCAGAATAACACAAAACAAGCAACCAGCTGAGGAAGAGAGCGCAGCATTTCACAGCACAAGAGACCCATTTATTTTAACGACCTTAAACTGGCCGCATCTGCAGTTAATGCAGCTTCTAAGACTTACTGATGGACCGTCTTTTCAAAATAAATAATGAACTAGTAATTGCGCCACACAACTGAAGAAAGGTGAATGACATTTTGACAAAGGAGGTCAAATTTTAACTTGTTAAACTCAGAAATACTTCTTTACCGGTCAGTGTTACAATATTCTAAAAATACTGTGCACTAACTTCTAAATTTAGTTCCCTTTTCTTCTGTTTGAGCTCAATATCCTCTGAGTATCCTTCACACTGACAATCTCCCTGCCAAGTCCCACCGAGGGGGGAAGGATCAGCGCTGCGCCAGGTAGAGGGGAGGGGTGGAAACATCGTTCGGTCTCCAGAAACTCTCTTTATAGTTGTATAAGAGTGTTGAAAAGGATTACTGTGGCAGACTTCCCCACTCTAACCTAGTAATTTATCCAACACCTTTCGCCCCATCCACCGATTCAAAGCACGTTACTGTCTGGGAATGTGTTTGGAGAAGCAGGCATAGGAATTTATGAATTCGTGAATGATGTCAGTCATCAAAAACAAGTTGATAAGTGAGTAGTGAAGTCTGTCAATGAACCATGTGGCTCCAGAACTGTTACAGCCGGCCTCACGCTCTCATGCAACAATCGACCAATTTTTAACAGAGAAAATTACACTTTAACGCAACAGCACATTAGTAACGACACAAAAAAGGTAATAAAACACACAAACTAACTGACTGACTGAAGGCGTTCATGTTAGCTTTACAGGCTACACCAACGACGCAAAAAGCTGGGGAGGTTTAGGGTGAAGTGTCCCCCACTTCACCACAAGGGTCACAAAAAGCATTAATACCTGGTTAATTATGCTTCAGTACTCTTGTAAGCGAGCGCTGAGGGTTATGTACGTCCCTTTATTGTACAGTGTTACCAAAAATATTGATAATATGAAACAAAAGTGCTTTCTGCGTTGTCCTCAGACTGTGTGAAAGCTTCCAGGCATTTTGACAAGCTTTGGGATTATAAGATTAGCAGAGGGGGTTGGGGGTTGGGGGTTAGGGAGGGGTTGGGGCTTTAACTTTAAAAAAGATTTCTATCCAACAGTTTGGGCCCCAGTGGGTCGATATTCTATTACGTAACATGTCTCACAGTGTCTCTAATGTTTCCTCGTAATTACTGAGACAACGACGGGGCTTGATGACCAGATAATAACGAACAAGACGTAGTGGCGCTTTTAGTTTATCTAAAGAACAACAGCTGTAAAAAGAAGAGAGATAGTAGATGATCAGAGAATGTATCAAACAAGTGTGTGTGTGTGTGTGTGTGTGTGTGTGTGTGTGTGTGTGTGTGTGTGTGTGTGTGTTCTTTTACTTGCTACATATTGAGGACTAGAATATGTAATTAACCAACAGAGTGAGGACATTTTTGGAAAGTGAGGACATTTTAGCCGGTCCTCACATCTTCAAAGGGCCGTTTGAAGGTCAAGACTTGGTTTTAGGGTCAAGGTTAGAATCAGGTTCTGGTTAGATTTAGGGTCAAGGTTAGAATCAGGTTCTGGTTAGATTTAGGGTCAAGGTTAGAATCAGGTTCTGGTTAGATTTAGGGTCAAGGTTAGAATCAGGTTCTGGTTAGATTTAGGGTCAAGGTCAGAATCAGGTTCTGGTTAGATTTAGGGTCAAGGTTAGAATCAGGTTCTGGTTAGATTTAGGGTCAAGGTTAGAATCAGGTTCTGGTTAGATTTAGGGTCAAGGTTAGAATCAGGTTCTGGTTAGATTTAGGGTCAAGGTCAGAATCAGGTTCTGGTTAGATTTAGGGTCAAGGTTAGAATCAGGTTCTGGTTAGATTTAGGGTCAAGGTTAGAATCAGGTTCTGGTTAGATTTAGGGTCAAGGTTAGAATCAGGTTCTGGTTAGATTTAGGGTCAAGGTTAGAATCAGGTTCTGGTTAGGCTTAGGGTCAAGGTTAGAATCAGGTTCTGGTTAGGTTTAGGGTCAAGGTTAGAATCAGGTTCTGGTTAGATTTAGGGTCAAGGTTAGAATCAGGTTCTGGTTAGGCTTAGGGTCAAGGTTAGAATCAGGTTCTGGTTAGGTTTAGGGTCAAGGTTAGAATCAGGTTCTGGTTAGATTTAGGGTCAAGGTTAGAATCAGGTTCTGGTTAGATTTAGGGTCAAGGTCAGAATCAGGTTCTGGTTAGATTTAGGGTCAAGGTCAGAATCAGGTTCTGGTTAGATTTAGGGTCAAGGTTAGAATCAGGTTCTGGTTAGATTTAGGGTCAAGGTTAGAATCAGGTTCTGGTTAGATTTAGGGTCAAGGTTAGAATCAGGTTCTGGTTAGATTTAGGGTCAAGGTTAGAATCAGGTTCTGGTTAGATTTAGGGTCAAGGTTAGAATCAGGTTCTGGTTAGATTTAGGGTCAAGGTTAGAATCAGGTTCTGGTTAGATTTAGGGTCAAGGTTAGGGTCGGGCAGTGAGTTGAGATGGTTAGGGTTAGGATGAGGGGCTCGGGAATGTATGACGTCAGTGAAAGTCCTCTCAAAGATATAAGTACAAGGATGCCTCTATGTGTGTGTGTGTGTGTGTGTGTGTGTGTGTGGAGACCCAGCTGTGACGCCCCTGAGGGCAGCAGCCCAGGGATAGAGTGACACATCAGGGTGTCAAAAGGCACTGTAATCATCTCTGGAGGTGTGTTGCCAGCTGCTCACCCACCTCTCTGACACCAGTGGGCTGGGGGCGCTGCTTCTCCCCTGACTGTGACAGCTGAAGGCCCTGCCGGGGTCAAAGTTCACCTTTCTTAGAAATTCTAGGGAACACATTTTTATTTTCCTTCTTTCAACCTGTTGTGTTCCCTGGTGTTGTTTCAGGCACAGTTTCAGCGTGGTTAATTTTCTCAGAGGGAAAACGACTTCAGCCAACATTAGCGAGCGGTCGCCTCTGCTGAGATTCTCTCAGGACGACAGGTGAGCCCATTCCTTACCTCAACTCAGTGACCTGATCTCCATAGGCTCCCATGGATGTCTGTGAACTACAGCCAGGTTTCTTGAAGCCTGAGGCCCAATCATGAATGTTCTTGCAGTGTGAGAAAATCCAGGCTGCATCCACTTTGCTTTGTATCTTTACCAAACGGCACCATAATCCCGATGCATGTGGGGATTTTTGCATCCTCCGGCCTGTCTGGCACCCTGACTGACGTCAACAGTGTCTATCCTGATGCTGAGCAGTAGGATACAACAATGATGCTGACACACACACACACACACACACACCACATTGTCAATCCAGGGTCTTTCTGCTTGCTAACATTTTGATAACTTGGCTAATATTCATTAAATATCCTTACATCCCCACCTCGGGTTCTTTGTGAAGGACAGACAGCTCATTCGTCCTCTTTGTGAGACAGAGGAATGCATTCACAGTCGTTTTGTTCTGTCTTTTCTTTTTCTTCTCTGAGAACACGACTGCTAGCATCACACACTGCGCTTCTGCCGTGGTAGCCATGATTTACACTCCCTGACCACCTATGTGCCTGCACTTGGTCACGATGGCGGCAGGTGATGGTATAACAACAACATACACTGATTGGTCAGGATCACACCTGTGGTATTGCATGTCTCTCGTCCAAGACAGGACTAGACTTTTATGGCTTAGCTTGACACGGTGGTGCCATGAAAGACAAAACAGGCCTCGTACTCTGATCCAGATGTTAGTTTACTACGATGGATCTTCCCTTTACTAGCCGATATTTTAACTGCTCAGTAGTATTGGCACTAGCCAGCCTACATCCACAGCTTGTGTGTCTGAAGTCATGGATACCAGAGGTCTGATGGCGCTGATTCTGTTCCAGTATAACCTACATGACCCTACATGACCCCAGCTACTACGGAGGTGAGGAGCCCTGGGACAACAACAGTTCCCTGGACCTGGAGAGGAGGTTCCGGCTGGGCAGCGAGGTCACCAGTCTCTCTTTGTCCCGCTCCAGCTCCTCAGACAAGAATGACCATCTGGACAATCTCAGCTTCAGACTCGCCAGCAGCGTGAGGTGAGGCGACTTCTCTTGGATTGGATTAGTTTATGGTTTTCCTAAATGTTGCCCAAGCTCCGTCAGTATGTAAGCTGAGGTCTATGAGCTGTGGGGACTTGTCACACCTGGCCTGTTCTTGAACTACAACCCCTCTTGACCTACTCAACCTGAAACAAGCTTTGACCAACAACTTGTACTAAACAATGTGTAGTAATGAGCCATCCCTATGCTGCAAACAAAGCATCATCTTCTTTTTTGTCCCAGATGCTGCTTGAGAGTCTCCAAAGTCGCCACCATCTTTACGATTGTAGTTCTCTGCAGTGTAAGTGGATTAACTCACCCTATCGATTGCGCGGTAGCTTTCCCCCACTTTGAGACTGTGACACCACAAGACAAAGGCATACTGCATTCACTGCACATTTTTGTGAAGTCTTGGGCATTAACTGTGTGGAATGAATGACACTATTGACTTTACTCTGGTTGCAGCTGTTCTTCAGCATGTATCCAGACCGAGACAACCCTTGGAGGATGCTGGCCGTTTCTTCAACGGAGAGCTTCTGTATCCTTTCCTCATCATCATCTAAGCGCCAAAAAAAGAACAGGTTTTAGGTCAAATAAATCAGACATACAGTGATTTGAAAAAAGGATACCAGTCAAAGACACAAATACATTCATTATACATCGCTCTACTACTTATCCTGTTAAGGGTCACGGGGGGTGTGGGGGGGTGGAGCCTATCCCGGCAGCCTTCAGGTGAGAGGCGGGGTTCACCCTGGACGGGTCACCAGTCCATGGCAGGGCCAACACATAGAGACAGACAACCATTGGCTCTCCCAGCCACACCTACGGTCAATTTAGAGTCTGGATTAACCTGGTCCCCTCTTGATGTCTTTGGACTGTGGAGGAAGCTGGAGTACCAGAGAGAACCCACACAGGAACAGGGAGAACATGCAGACAAATACCTTCATTCTATGCACATTATTCTCTTGACGTCCTGCGTCTCACAGCGATGAACCTGACAGATTTCCAAGACAACGCACTGCTAAAGCTACAGGTGGGAGGTCCTTTCACTGGAGGGATGGTGGACCTCACCAACCAGGAGTACATCCTGATCCAGGTGGAGCAGACCGACCCTCCGGGACAAAGGAGGCGGAGGACTCAGCAGGTGAGAACCTCTGCGTGTTACACATTTCCATCATTTCTGTGTGTGCAAAGTGCCAAGTTTTAAAACATTTTATCTTTTTTTTGTGATCAGGTGATTCATAATTGGACCATTCCTCTACACAGCGAACGAAGCGACCAAATTTTGTTGACAAAAACCTTTGAGATGCTCAGCAGGTACCCAGAACATGGATTGGAATGTGTTGGTTTTAGCATCCATTTGGACTTGAACGTGATACCAAAACGTATTACTTGCCTTTCAGGTACTCACAGGTAGGTGTTTGGGCCTTTTTCCCTCCCGCATCACTTTTTTGTGACTTCAGAATACAGAAAGAGCCGACCCGGTGTGTTTAGCTTGACGTTAATTGTGAATGACAACTAACAAGAGCTTCAGGAATGACACAACAGCGACACTGCACAAAAATGTCCATTTACAAAGAGTCGAGCTCACACTTCTGATTTGGTGCTATAATGAACGAGCCCTTAAGCAGACAGGTAGCTTGATTTTGAAATGTAAGTGTTTGTGGATTACTGAGCCTATACGGCTGGATGATGCAGACTTGGACGGTTGGGATGTTGTTAGCCTCATGCTAAATTTACGTGGCTGGCTCCTCCTGCTTTCTGAAGAAGTGATGGAGGAGGGAAAAAAAGTCTTTGTGAAATCAAGACATTTCTTCACGCTCGAAAGGCAAAGTTTACGTTTCGGATGAAGCGTCTGTGCTGCAGCTTCATTGAACCAGTCAACAACGAGTGCTGTATCCCTCACAGTGACCCCGTCATCATCACAGTCCAGGCCTTCCTGCAGGATAATGAGGTGGTGCCGTTATCCATGACCCACCAGTCGCTCTATGTCAGCGTGGAGACTCAGGTGGCCATCGCCGGGATCATCCTGACTGGCGTCTATATCCTCATCATCTTTGAGGTACTCCCAGGAGGATGAACCGTTGTGGTCTCACTAGCTGCTGGCTGGTTGGAGGAGGGTAGGATGGATAGAGCACTCCATGAGAAGGAGCACTGGTATAGTCATAGTATATCAAAGCTTCACAGCAGCACCAGTCTTTTAAATACAATTTTTAAAATTACTAAACATTTACAGCACTCACCATACACTAACATTAAGTACATTTACTTAAAGTTCTAGTATATTTCCAGTGTATACTTTATGAACCAAGTGTATAGATACCAATGTACGAGTAGTGTACATCAGTATATCATGGTTTAAGGTCACCCACAAAGTTTATTAAAGTCATGTCACCTTCAACTCTCATTTTGTACTGCAAATACTATGAACTGTACTGGAAGTGAACTGACAGGTGTGCAGCAAGTTATGATTCATTTAACCTGAGGTGCACTGCAGTAAACCTATACACGTAGTGTAATAGTCCAGATGTACCACTTACCAATTTACTAAAGTATTGCAGTGTAAAGGTATAGTTTGAGTGCAAAGTAGTTTTAGAGTTTCGTTTTGAAGATCAATGTACTTGATACAAATACTCTACTAGTGTCCTTGTTGTTTACTTCTTGCCCAGTTTGTAGTGGCAGTAAACACTCTTTCTGCATTGAACTGTCATTATGAAGAAAATATTGAATGCATAGCAGTGACCACAGAATAATGAGAATATCTGGAACATTACGGATCAAGAATTATTAAGATACAACTCTGTCATGGCTTCCTGCAGTAAATTTAAAATCAGCAAAGAACAATGAATTTGGACATAAGTTTAAGTGAGGCTTTGTCTCTGGTAATAACATAAAAAGTAAGGGGTTTTTTGGGTTCAAGATAATTATTCTGATTTTACTTTTTTATCAGGGTATTACTGACAAGTCTTATTTCTACCATTTAAATCATTAGCAAACCATTCACAAAGGATTACAAATGACTGACACGTTACTTATGCAGTCATCAGTTCTGACAACCAACAAGTCATTGATTGATTTCCAGTCACAGTCGATGATGATCAGGTATCAGGTTTTAATTGTGAACAATTGATCCCTGCCCATTAGCCCTCATTAATTAGATGCGCTGCACTGTCACTCCTCATCTCACACAGACTTGTGGAGTTTAGGAATCCCTGGATGTTAAGGCTGTCGCGTTCTACATATCCAGAGAGTGTTTGGTTTGATCAGACAGGCTCATCCTCCTGATCGTGACCAGGTGTGAACTCGTGAGCTCACCAAGAGTGACGCAAAGTCAAAAGAGATTCACGAGACAGGGCTGCAGCTTCTGGTCTGACACACACACACACACACACACACACACACACACACACACACACACACACACACACACACACACACACACACACACTTATGTGTCATCCCTGTAAGTGACAGCTATGATTGCAGAGGCTGTAATTGAAAGTGTGGGGAGGGTCTCTAAAAGGGCCATTCAGGCATCAGACAGATGCCATCTGACTGCTGCTCCACCAGGACTCCATTTGAGAATGTGTCACTCCTCTGCAAAGATTTGCTCTCCTCCATTAGACTTCAGTCTGATAGAAACCTGACATAAACCTCTTAATGTGAGAGCACATACTGTACCCTTTTTGTCAGGTTGTTAAAATAAGGAATCTCTCGGTGACTGGACAACAAATGTTCCTGTTCTCAAATGGGTGCATCCCAGGAGCTCACACAGAGGTCTAGTGAAAATATCAGAGGTGAACTAGGATTTCAGTTTATTGCATCTGCACGTACCAGAGATTCTGAACAAAACTAGAGCACACAGAGAGTAAACACTTCTGCAAAGAGAATTGGAATTTGAACAAATATCTTGAAACAAAACTATATTTCTGAATGTCTGCCTGGTTTATGGTGTAGTGCAGCAGATGCCAAAAAAAAGAAAAGAAAAGAAAAGACAGTGACAGTGTTCTCGTCACAAAACAACAGAATTAACACGCAATCAGACTAGCGTATACATAGATGGCTTCACTCCTCATTGTTTGAATCCCTCATTTTGAATCCTCATCTAATCAACGCGTTTGTGGATTAATTTCAGCTCCCTGTAGTTCTCCAGCTCTAGGGAACTGTGTTTTTCCCGTACAGGTGCTAGACTTTAACTATTCTTAAAAAAACAGACAAAAAAAGGGGTTACAGGTATCAGAAAACCTATTCCTAAAACCTCCCTCATTCTGGCTGCTATACATGAGATGACCTACTTTCCTGCAATATATTATGATGGCATAAATGTCAGGAGCAGCTGTGCTCATCCATTCTCATCACAGGCCTCACTCTTTAATTATCTGGTGCATCATAAATGTGGGGGGGGGGGGAACCTGGTGGAGGAGAGGAACTCTTAGCCTCATGAATCCGACCAGAATACCTTCCAAAAACATCTGAGCGGCAGTTGAAAAAAAAGAAAAGTCATGTGGCCCATGTGCTTGTCCAAGGCGCGAGTCTGACGAGAGACGATTTCTAGTTGCATTCTTGTGTTGTTCTTCTGTTGTGAGGCATTCACGCCACGTCATTCACGTCGCTTGTCATCTGTTCGTATTTTCAGATTGTCCATCGCACCCTGGCAGCCATGTTGGGTTCATTAGCCGCCTTAGCTGCTCTCGCTATCATTGGTGACGTAAGTCTCTTTCATTCCTCTGCGTCAGTGAGCGTAAAAGAACACTTGAACTCATCAGTTGACCAAAGTTCTGTTCACACACAGTCAGCAAGTGAGGCGGGTAAAAGGGACAATGAAAAGCAATAAATACAAAGTAAGCAAATGTTTGTGTCACGTAGCTAAACGGAGCATAACTTGTGAGGTCAAGAATTAAAAGTAAAAAGGAAACGTTGTCTCAAAAGTGATTTTGGAGTGAATGGATACGGGTTGAATAACACAACTGCAGTGAAATATTCATTTGCAAGAAGTTCATTTGCCTCCACCTGAACTGGTGCAGAGGAGAATGATGCGTTTTTGTCGGAGGCGTTGAAGAGAGTTTCGACTGAACTGAATGTCTTCTTCACCCGGAGGTTGAAGCCGGAAACATTCATGTCTATTCTTTTATTTTCTACATTGTTCGCTATCAGAACATTTTATTGTTTCAATCTAATGCAACAACAACAACAAAAATCATAGATTTGTATCAATGGCAATTTGTAATTTCACCAGATCTTTGTGTTACATGCATATTTTCATTTTCTGAATGGATGAACGGACGGCTGGCGTCCTCTCTGTGTGCCACCTGTGCTTTCCCAGCTGTGACAGAGACCTGCAGCATCCAGCGGCCGGAGCGATGGAGGAGTTCTGCTCAAACACAGATTTGGCAGATTTCTGCTAGCCTCTATAATCTGTACTTTTTCTTCTTTATCTTCCTCCTCACAGAGCTGATAATTGCAAATAAATATCCATGAAATCTGATTATTTCGGTTGTCTCTCCCACAGCGCCCCAGTCTGGTTACTGTGGTCGAGTGGATCGACTATGAGACGCTGGCTCTTCTGTTTGGAATGGTGAGACTCCTCTTAGATGCTCGCTGTATTTAACATCACTTTATTTGCAGTTTAAACCAGAGATAACTATTTTTGATTGTCTGATTATACACAGAAAAAAAAACTTTACTGCCATGTCTTATTTTAACATTCCCTGACATGATTACATTCCCATCTCACGGCCACAGTAACTTTTCCCCCTGTTGAGAGTGATGTCGCTATGGTGAAATTGCTAGTATAAAGTCTTGTCTCCATGGAAACAAACATGTCACGTTTTCGTAGGAATCGAAAAATATTTCCACAGAGAAGCAGGGGAATCCTAAAGTGAGACTGGACAAGTCTGGAAGATTCAATCTCAGATAGACCAGCCGTTCAACCCTACAGCAGGTCACACCTTCACCAAATATCTGTCTCCATTATTCACATGAGAAATGGCTCTGGAGGATAAGTGATTCCTACCATTTGCAGTGATGCACGACCAGGTTGCTTCATTTGGACGATGTCCACGAGCAGCAGCTGCCGGGGAAATTTTCATCTCATTCTGTGACATACAGCAGAGGGAGCAGCTGAAAGCATTCCAAACCTATAGAGAGGCAGCGAAAGGATATTTTACGTCTTTGAATGCTCCAGTTGCATGATTCTTTCTGCTGCAGCTCGCTGTCAAACATAATGAAGCTTGGGTTAGTTTTCAATCACTGATTGATACTGATCGTTGCTCTCGAAGCACTACGAGGCAGAGTCACAATGAAAAGAGGATCCACGCTGCACGTATTTCTGCTTAGAGAGGGTCTCAACCTCTGGTCTACGGTTCCTTGGTGGGTGGTGGAAGGCATTTAAGATGAAGCACTTTTTGCGGGGGATTTTTTTTTTTTTGTGTGTGTGCGTAGTTGAATATCAAAGATAGAAATGAAACTTTAAAACCTATAAAGTTAGTGGAAAATTTGGAATGATAAATTATTATTCAGTGAATTCATCTTCAAACAATGTCATCAATCTGAGACGCTCAGTTTGAGCGGCTAAGTGGTCGCGCGAGGCTGCGGTGTGGTGAATAGAGGAAACTCAAGAGGGGAATGTACTGCAGAAGTGATCTGCATGTTCTTTCACAGAACAATAAGACATTTGTGGATTTGAGCTCTTCGTCTTTTTTAATAGATCGTGCAGGTGGACCTTGAAGTAGAGAAGGTTTAGGAGCCATTTCCTGACCTTTAGCTTCATCTTCGTTGCCTGCAAATATGTTGATTGCTTTTGAAGCCGTGAACTGTGATTTCTTTCGTTTAATGAGGACATGCTCTCTCTTACAGATGGTGCTGGTGGCCATTTTTTCAGAGACGGGCTTCTTTGATTATTGTGCGGTGAAGGTGAGTTCATTATGATGATGGATCCCAGTGCTGAAGTAGAAAATGGAAAGATCATCAGCCAGTTGAACTTAAGTTTTACCCTCAGACAGAGTTTGAATACTACCAACATTTGCAGGGTGGCAGCAGCTGCAGTAGTTCAAACACACAACTTCAATCGTTCATGTTCGTTGTAACTTGAAAACTTTACTGGCCCAGTAACATCCCAACACCCTATGATGTAGTTTGATGGTTTAACCACTCGATGTCACTCTAGTTATTTTACATTAGCAGAGCTTGTAGGCTCTAATTATCCCCTAATCATAATTGTTATGTGTCCTTTGTGTTGTTGCTGGTGAGTAGCGATAGGGTTTTAGCTGTTAGCTTCTTTAGCTGTTGCAAAAATATTCAAAGCTAAAGGAGCACGAGCAACAACACAATAACACAACCTGTAATAAGAACAGAGCTGTTTTTGTGACAATAATTGCATGAGTTTGGATGTTAAGCAGGTGTACTGTAGATTCACAGATTCACTATCAAACTAACCAGCCTCCATGCAGCAGTGGGCTTTACACCCTAAATTAGGGGACTGTTTACTTACAGATGGTGCAATGGGCTGCTGTAGAATTACAGACAAGCATTTTAAACATGATGTGTTACATCCACCATCCATTTTCTTCTGCTTATCCTGTTGAGGGTCACGGGGGTGGGGTTGGGGGGGTGGAGCCTATCCCAGCAGCTTTCAGGAGAGAGGTGGGGTTCACCCTGGACAGGTCACCGGTCCATCACAGGACCAACACATAGAGACAGACAACCACTGGCTCTCCCAGCCACGCCTACGGTCAATTTAGAGTCTGGATTAACCTGGTCCCTCTTGATGTCTTTGGACTGTGGAGGAAGCTGGAGTACCAGAGAGAACCCAGCAGGAACAGGGAGAACATGGAGACTCACCCAGAAAGACCCCGTGATGGAGCCGGGTTCGAATCCAGAACCTTTTTGCTGTGAGGCCACAGTGCTGACCACTGCACCACCGTGCCGATGATGTGTTACAGTAATTCATGAAAGCTCATTTAGTCCAACATGTGCAGTGAGTATTGTACATGTTCACGTTTATCGGATGACACGTCGGCATCTTAGTGCAACTTTTCGATGAGACTAACTTGAGAGCTGTCTCGGAGGTTACGATCCTGTCGCTAATTCTGATGAAACACATGACAAGCCTGTAGTTTAGATTTTGACTCATTTGATGTGACGGCTGTTTAGGATGACCTTTGTTATCTAAGATGACCCGAACCGTCGTGATGCTTGTCTGCACATGCTGTCTTAGAAGTGCCGCTCTGTAATTGGCTGACAAGAGTGACATTTGTTCTGTTTTGTGAGAGAGTTCAGAAAAGTAGGTCAGTTCTGTCTGTGGAGATGAGCTGAATTTGTTGAGTTGAGGAATTGTTTATGCTTCCTCGCCGGCGAGAGTCGTGGCCACAGGCGTTGTGCTCTCGGGTTGTCAGTCTGTCTGTCTGTCCATATGTCGGCCCTCTTCCCTGTCAGTGTGATGTCTCAGGGAATTTTGTCAAATTTGGCAAAAACATCCACTTGGATTGAATGATGAACTGATTAAATTTTGATGGTCAAGGGTCACCGTGATGTCACAGAACATGTTTTTGGGCATTAAATAATACGGTGAATTTTCAGACAAATGCCATAAAAGATCTTAGGAAAGAATAACTTTTAATATTCAGAGGGTCAAAGGTCGGTTTCACGGGCTTATCGAAATGTTTCGTAGAAAACATGGTGGGTAAAAGTCGTTGAAAATGTTGAATTACTGTGATTTAAAGATGTCGGTACCTCTCAGGAGTGTTAAATTTTACACCACTATTGATCTTCATCCATTCAATAAAAGAGGAGAAATTCTCACACTTTTCTCTGTAAACAGTAGAAGATAAATCCTCCTCTCTGAAGGTCAGAGTTTCCTGCTAGCAGAAAGCATCTCTGGGATTCTGAGTTTTCAACCCTGAATATTCTCTGAAGATGTTGAGGAGGATTGAATCTCTTTGTCCTCCTGCTACAGTAGCCCAGGAGAACAGAGGGATCATGAGGGCTCATGAATTTTAAGCGTAAGCAGGACAAGGGCAGCCACTCCAAATTAAAATAGCTTCTCAGAGAAGGACTTAGCAGCTCTGACACACTGTGCCGTGACATTCAAAAGGTGGCTTCCCTGAGCCTCTTGAATGACTTGACACTGGGATTACGTCAGGACGGGGGAAGATTGTGTTTGTGAGTGTGAATCTGATTCTCACAAGGCTACTTTTGAAACCCAGCAGCACTTCTCATCATGGAAAATATAAATTCACATCACGGTGATTGTACGCAAGTAAAGTAAATCATGTCTTTGGGTAAAAGCAATAACAGCCACCACGCCCACTGGTTACATACCCATGAAAGCATGTGTGCCTATTTACATCATTTTTTTCTTGTGTTCCATGACATTCTGAAGGCTTTGGAAGCATAAAACCCATCTCGCATGTCAGAAATCAGCGATACCACTAATGGTTTCCCCCAGATCCTTTGACTTTACTTCATTTTTGCAAAGCTTGAAAGGAACTGAGGAGTCCTCACATGACATGTTCCTGCAGGCCTACCAGCTATCCAGAGGAAGAGTGTGGCCCATGATCATCATCCTCTGTCTCATTGCTGCCATCCTCTCAGCGTTCCTGGACAATGTCACCACCATGATGCTGTTCACCCCTGTAACCATAAGGTAGCACCTCTTCATTGTCTTCTTTTTGTAGAATAGTCATCGGAAAATTGTTTTTCACGGTCTGCTTTCGTTCAAATTACACCTTTTTATGTCTTCAGAGATGCCGGCTGCTTTTTGTAAAATGTTTCAGACTTCATTCATTCAAAGCTATTCTTAGATATGTATTAGGAAGCAATTATTTTATTATTTATCCCCCCACCCTTTCAAAATTGTTGTATCAAACAAAAAAAGAGTGAAATGAATAATATAAAGGGATTACCCAAAAAAATCAATAAATATTAAAAACTAAGTACATAAAAGAAAAAGATGCTAATTGGCCTACATTTACATCTCTCCTTCTCTACTTCTGCATCACCGGCGGCAGATTTTAGGTTCCGTGTCTTTCTTAGGGACGGTTTGTCCCTGGGGAACCAGGGGATTGACTTAAAAACCTCCCGATTACTCCACAGCCTCGCTCCCCCCTGAGCCATGCAGTCCTACAGTTTTCCGTGGAGTTCAATGAACACATCAACACAGAATAAATCACGTGTGCTGCCCACCCCTTCCTCTCCATTGTTGTTAATATATCTATTTTCTGCCCATGAGTTGAGTCGGCACCGTGAACTATTGTAAAGGTCTCAGAATCAATCTTGCTGCCCAAAGGTCGGGCCTAGAAGGACACTCTGCAGGGCACGTAGGCCACCCCTGCCAAGGCCAGACTAAAGTTGTTTTTGCCATGTTGGATTCATCCCTGAGCCGTGCTGCACCGCTCAGACAGCCTGGTAGATTTTGTGTAATCCTGCTAACAGACACACAAACACGAGTGAAAACCTCCTTGGCAGACATAATAAAGATGATGATTTCCTGAAATTAGAAACCTATTACACATCACACAGATCCAAGCAGCAGGGGGGAGATCATGCCCAGCTGGGATGTAACAGGACCAATATCTTTACTGATACATTTTTTTTATTCTGTATATTTATTTCTCCCACCCTTCTGCAATCCAATCAGTGCTAAATGGCTTTTCTGTCTCTATCTGATTTTACAGGTTGTGTGAGGTGCTTAATCTAGACCCCAGACATGTCCTGATTGCAGAAGTAATCTTCACCAACATCGGAGGGGCTGCCACAGCTGTCGGAGATCCACCCAATGTGATAATAGTATCAAATCAGGACCTGCGTAAAGAAGTAGGCACTTTCACAGCTCGTTTCCTGAATTTGCCACTTATAAAACGCTGCGATCTGAGGCACGAATCAAAGCGAGTCCCTCTGACCTGTGGGTTTAATAAGATGAGGGTAAATGAGCCAACAGCTGTGACAGGTGAATGACTAAATGAGAAACGCGGACAGATTCAAGCGAAATTTTAGTCACGACTCTCACCTATCGCACTTTATTTGTCTTTGTTCTGTCTTAATTGAGGCAGCAACGTCGGGTGGATTCATTTCACTGACTTTGTTGCAGACTCGACTGCCTGATCACGTTGGAGCGTCGGGCGATTCTGAGGTCACTGCAGTGATCAAAAGACCATCATCAGGACTTTTCCGCATTGATCGGTTTTACTCTTGGAATATGACTTCAGAAAAGTTTGACTTTGTATGCAGTCTTCGTCAAAAACAGACACAAAATACACCTGTAGTTTTTTGCTATGTCTATGTCGTTATGAAAGGCCTGCCGCTGCAACATTGATAGACAGCAGTAATTAAACACAAACACCTTTGTAAAGACAGAGATGAACGGTGGTTTAAACCTCCAACAACGCAGTGGACAATATTTGGATATTGATCAAAGTTTTTGGATTTAATTACTCTAAATTAATTGCGCATGTTAATATCTTATTTGAATGTATCAATGAATAGATGAGCTTTTTATTGTTATCTTGTTTTATTTCATGCGCATTCAGAACGCTTCTCACTGTCCGAAGGGAACGTTCAGCCAGGTGTAAAACAGGTGATTAAAATCTCACAATCTGATTGGTCGAGAACGTAAAGTACTGTTATGATGTGATTCACCTCAAATTCAAGTCTTTAAATACCTTCCTGCAGCTACAGTAACTTGTAGCAGCACAGAGCTGCAGTCCACATCAAGACGCTCCTGAAGAGGTGTGTTTCTGGGGGCGGAGCCTCAGTGATTGTTTCTGTACCAAAAACCCAAATTCATTGTGATTCGCGATTTATGTTACACTGGATTATGTTTTAAGGAGAAGAACTTTCCCCTGCAGTTCCCTGGTTGCTGTTCCTCTATCACCAGGGATGTATGGAGTTTCCTGAGGGCTTTAAGCGCACTTGTTGTCAAAGAAAACGTTAACTGTTGCTAACTTCACCGGCTCAGCAGCCTCCCGGTAACCACGGCAGAACCGGGACCAGAAACACACTCTGAGCCTGATGGAGACCAGTAAGACAACAGGGAGTCCAGTACCAAGATGGTATTTTCACATTATTCCCTGTAATCAAACTTGCCTCCGCATGGATGCTGCGTGTTTTCCCTCTGAGCGTGTTCAGTGACGCGTGGTCTTCTTCTTCGTTTTAATTTCTAACCGATTACTCACAGCTAAGGCGTATTGTGATCCTCCAATGGTTTCTTGCAACTCTCCATTTACAAGCTAAATCAAAGAATCCAGATTCCTCGCTTTGTTTTTTTCCAGATATTTTATTCACATAACTCAAAAGCTCATAGATTTATGGCCTTAGCAGTGCACTCACACTCCTTCCTCCACATGTTACTGATATGAACAGTGCCCCTGCTCAGCACAACTTCTCTATGCATTTAAACAAGCGTGAGTCACGACCCATATTTAAACTGATGCACGCTCTATGAATGGAGATCCAGCGGCAGTGAAACCAATTCCTATTTTTGCCGCTGCCATCATAAATCATGAGGATTAAACTTGTCAAAACAGAAACTTCTACAAGCGCAGCAGCACATATTGTTGCGTGCTGCTCCTCCTGTAGTCAAACAAGTTAGGATAAGATCTTAAACATGTATGTTATTGTGTAAATGCCTGTAGAGTTAATACAGCCATGAGCTACACAGGAGATCGGAGATTCTCTCCCACTGGACTCTTTATCATTCCTGCCTCCTTCTCCTCTGCTCCTGGAACACGCAGCCTGTTGTGGTGTACATTTACTCTTCTAGTGGTGTACCAGGGCTGCGACATACTCTGGAAAACGCTGCCACTCACGATGCAATCATATTCCGGTTGATGTAATCTCTTCCTGTGGTGGATCACCTTTAGTTAAGCCCTTGGTGTTCCCACACACTGCATAAGAGAGGAACCAGCGTGTACCTCAATGGAGCACAAATGCATACTATTTTGAAAGAAAACTGTGTTCCCTTCTCTGAGTTTCTTCCTGTAGTCCTAAGTTACCCTTCTGGCTTCTTAAAAGTACAGAACTGTTCTTGCCTCCAGGTTTGCGAGTGTGTGTGTGTGTGTGTGTGAATGACTAGGGTCACATACTGTATGTAGTTAGTGGTGAAGATGAGAAGATCTGCTGGTGTGATATGATTCTTATGTCCGAGCTCTTGAATATTCTCATTAATGCTGTTGTTGGTCATAAGTCAAAGCTAATGAGGCAGTAGCAAACCACAAAACACCTCTCTACTCACAAATGTGTTGAATTGAAATGCATTACAAAGTCATTTGTTTGAAATGTCTTTTTGGATGGATGATGTGTGCCGTGTTACGTTACTGTGGGGTTCAGGGTTCAAGCTATGGAATGCAATCTGGATCGGCACCATCATTCCAGTCAGTCTGTGAGTAAAGTTGGCCAATCTGTGAATGACATCATTATCACTCCTGATTTCAAGATTTCCGATTCGATCTCCCATCCCTAGTCAGTGCTTCCTTTCATCGGGGACGTTCCCAGACGTGCATCTTCATTTCCTGTAATATTCTGAGACCCTTCCACAAGAAAGCAGTACAAGTTCTTTCTTCGACTGAGCTAACCACGGTCTGCATGTGAAAAGGGCAGTGACTTCTGGGCTCCATCACTCCTCTAACACTCAGAGGGGAGTAACATTACATCAGTACAAGACACGACATTCTCCAGCTGCTTGATGTGGCATCTGTTTGCTCTGCGTGACATTTGAGCCTTGGCGGGGGCAGCAGCAGCGTGTGGTCTGTGGGTATACAGTAGGTTCCCCATGTCCTGCGGTCCAGTTTGTCTTGGCTCCGTTTCCCTCGCTGACACAACCGTGGGGGACACAGCGGTTATGCCTAGCCTCTGATAAGGACAGCTTGTGTGTGCATGCACTGTTTGCTTGCTTGTTTGTTTGCATGCTTGCTTGTGTCGAGGGGATTTCTGGTGAAATCCAGAGATAGAAAGAATAGCGCAGCTGTGAGGTGTATGTTCAGATGGTGCTGCCCCTCATCTCAGTGTCCTTGTCGAGCAAGGTAGCATGGCGAACACAAAACCTCCTTTTGGTATAATTTTGCTGCGTGACTTTCCTTGCCAAGTGGATCCCCTCCAACCAGTTAGAGTCCCTCATACACACCAGGGTCCCGGCTTAGAGCAGTAAATGGAGATAAATGACAGGAGATCGCCAGACTTCTCTTGTTCTCTTGTTTCTTGTGACTTTCTACTAAACACGGGCTGGAACATGTCACAAAGATTTATGGGACTGAGATATACATAGAGTATCAGCAGCCTCTCCTCTGCCCACGAGGCAGCAGACTGAGAGAGCAGGTCTCTTTGGAGGCATGAGTAATGAAGTCGTAGTACGATGAGTGAGGCAACGAGGAGACAGACGGACCAAGTTTGTAACGTGGTAGGTTGGATATGTTACATTGCCTCGCACCTTTCGTAACTGTTGAGATGTTACTTGAAACCTTCATACTCAAGCTTGATATTTCAGGCATCTGACTATTGCTTACTATTATTTATGACATTTTTGATGCCACATTTTTTTCTATCCCTTCGCTGTTGAGCACCAAAAAAATACCCCATTTTGGGTCGATTATCTTGCCTTGGGTACCTTTTCAAAATAATGTTTGATTTCCTAAATATTTTCACATTTTCTGTTATATCCTGTTGTCCACTCAGATCATTTTAGACTTCTGTTTCAATTGCTTAAGTCCTGTAGGGGTCACTATCCACCAGTCGTGCCTTAATATCTCTAATTCTTCATATTATGTGCATGTCTACTGCTCATGAATCAATTGCAGTCCAAAATCCAGAGAATCTTTTTTTTTTTTTTTTTTAATGGTGTAATTAAAACAGTGACAAGACGTGTTCTGATTTACTGTCAGTTTTGGAGCTGCGTTTTCTGGTTCATGCAGGAAGGAAGATTTGCTCCCTGACAAAAAGAAGCTCAACGGACCTTAAATATTCATCCCAGTGTTGGGAGCTGTAATCAGATCCTGCTCTTTTACGTTACTTCCTCAGGCCGCGCTCACATCTTGATATATTCAAACGATTGTATTACTGATTGGCAGTAAATGCTTCTGCTTCTAGAAGCATTCTGAGTTATGATTTGTCAGAGAATGTTTTCCCAGGAGACAACTTGTCTCAGCATGTAAATAGATAAGCTCAACTTGTCCTCCTTTCATCGGAACTCTTATCTGTTAACATTGTGTCTTTCAGGGGATTGATTTTGCCAGTTTCACCGGCTACATGTTTCTAGGAATATGCCTGGTCCTTTTCACGTCATTTCCTTTCCTGCGGATGCTCTACTGGAACAAAAAACTCTACAACAGAGAGTCAATCGAAATAGTTGGTAAGCTAGGATGTATTTTTGTTTTTATTAGTATTATTCTCTAGATAACTGCTCTACAAAGGTTTCCATCTTCAGTGCAGCAGAATCAAGACTCAATAATGAAGGCTTTTTATTGTTTTTATCAAGGTCTGTATGAGCACATGCACTGACTACCGCTTCTCACCTTCTCAGGCAATGCAATGACCTTATAGAAATTTAATTAAGTAGGTAATAGGCCCTCATCTCTCCAGCTCCCTTATATAATATGTGTTGCCCTCTGAATTGGAGGCTTTCTCCCCTCTGTCTCAGGTAATTTCCACAGTATTCCATTCACATCACCTCCATCAGATGGACCTAACATTCGCAGATTATGGCGAGCTCTAAGAATCTTCTGCAGTCATGATGTTATCATTTTTTAAATTAACGAGGATTGTGTTGTCATTTCGGACACTTTTAGAGTCCAAGTTTAAACCAAATTCACAGCGGTGAGTCGCGCTCACCCCCTGTCCCTGGAGGGTCTGGTGACTCAGACCCAGAGTCCCAGACACCTCATGGCTCAGCTTAAAACAAACAGACAAACAAACAAACAACCTGAACTCCGATGTTCAGTTGTTCACTTTGACTATTTGGCAGTAAACAATGTTTGGCTCCTCATGAATGACGAGTGAAAGCTGCAGATCATCTGTGCAAACACTAACACTTGCTAATCTGGTGCACTGTAGTTCCTTTATATATCTCCCTAATGATCCATCAGGAGAAGATTATCTTCCCTACCATCCCTCAAGAGCACTGGGTTCGCTCAGGTAGGATAATAATGGTGTCCTCCTAGAGCACATTTGGTACAAATACAGATCTTTGTATGAGACGCCGGGGGAAAGCCAATAAAACAGAGATATTTTGGTGGGATTGTTAGCAGGTTCCACAAACATGGCCCCTCATGTCTTCGTGTTTACCCACAGTAATATACCATCTTCCCTCAGAGAAAACCACCGTAGGGATTCGTTAAAACAGAGACCACCGAGCTTCCTAGTTGGTTGTCATTTAAGAAGTGAGGAGGATTGACTTTTTTGGATTTGTATTTCCTCACCGAGCTTCAGGCACGTTGAAGGAAGTCACAGCTGATCACTGTGGTGACTGTTTCATGCAGGCCTGATAACTGATGTGTAAAGTCCACCCTGAGGAGTTTATGCCTCTCCTACTGATATCGCCCATCTCGGGGAGCGTGTGGCTCAAAGCCCCTGCTATGTCTGGTAATTGTGCAGATTCGCTTATAGGAATGTTTTTGTCCTCCACCATTTAGAGCCTATCAGGGTCACCTAGCAACCCACATGAAAAAGAGACGACACCTACTGATATCTACAGGCCATATCTCAGCTTTAGCATTGGCTGCACCCGAGCTGGTCAAATGTGCCCATTGCACCGCTGCATTAGTCCCTCAATGGGGGCCCGCAGCATATTGACCGAGACCAACTTAATATGCTCTCACTTAGCCTCAGATGTAGCAGGTATTACCAGACAAATCCCCCACTGTTGACACAACACATAATGCTACTAAGCTCCTCCATGTGTCTAACATGCACTAAACAGGTGTCCTGTTCCCCCAGAACTCAAGCATGAGATCCTGGTTTGGAGGCAGACGGCTCAGCGTATTAACCCTGCCAGCCGAGAGGAGACTGCTGTGAAATGTCTCCTGATGCAGAAAGTCCTCAACCTGGAAAATCTGCTCCGCAAGATGATGAAAACCTTTCAAAGGTAAGACTGACAAATATCTCTAAATGCTAAGAATATTAATCACCATCAACATGACACCTCTTAAAGAACCAAACTCAGGAAGACCTGAGTCTCCTTTATGTCTCTTCTTATAGTGTCTGGGAAGGCACAGCAATTACAGTTAAATAAATAACAATTTTAACAATAAATAATAATGATAATAATAAATAATTAAATAACAATTAAACACAGTAGAAATGCAGAATACGTGACCATACACAACACTCAACAAAGAGCAAACAGATACACAATAAAGCACCTTGCCCGCTTACCATGGATTTACTCATTTTTTTAAGCTCAAAAAAATTAATTACTCTGTAATTACATGTTTATAACACTCATGGAGCTGTAGCTAATCTGAGACTAAATGTCACCTCGTCTGACAGAGAAATTTCTCAAGAGGACAAGAACTGGGAGCAAAATATTCAAGAACTGCAAAAGAAGGTAGGCCTCCACCTCCGACGCGCCACCATCTGTGACTGAGGTGCACTGGCGTTATCGCAGTAATGAAGTTGGCCGAGTCTTCTCTTAAGACAAAGCTGTCAGGCGTATGATAACATTCCATTCAGAGGGAATATATTTTTCTACTCCACAGCACAGGATAACTGACAAGGTTCTGCTGGTGAAGTGCATATCCGTCCTTGCCGTGGTCATCTTCATGTTCTTCCTCAACTCCTTCGTTCCCAGCATTCATCTTGATCTCGGTGAGCAGCGCTCTTCCTCATTAGTGATGTGTCGCTGCGGTAATGTGGTGATCAAACATGCCTTTATCTGTCCTTTCATCCAAACTATTAGCTGGTTGGTAAATGCAACCACCAAATGACATCAATTCTGAGCTGCGTTTAAACCCATCACACTCCATCTATTCATGCACTTATAAATCTGTGATTAACAAGTGTTTTCTTCAAGTTTTGAGGCCATTCATTCTTTAAAATGATTTTTAAAGAAAAAAAAAAAGCAACAGTTGCGATCCAATAATGCCAGGCTCAAATGAACGGGCCTGAAATCAAATCCAACCACAAAAAGCAATGAAAAAAACATGAATTAAACCATTTAGCTTTTAGCTGGTAGATGAAACTGTCAAATCCCCTGCAAGTAACTTGAAGTGCAAACAAAAATAATGATCATTATTTTTGTTTGCACTTCAAGTCAATGTCATAAAAAGTAAGACTGTGTCATATCTATCTGTCTGTCTGTCTGTCTGTCTGTCTGTCTGTCTGTCTGTCTGTCTGTCTGTCTGTCCGTCCGTCCGTCCGTCTTTCTTTACATTTTTTCTACAATACTTTGTGGTGTAGAAAAGGTACCTTGTGAAGAAATTGTCTGTTTTATATTTGTGGTTTGTGTTTAAACGAAAAGACAAACTAAATTAGTAAGGAACCCTTGTTACAGAACAACATTGCATGCATAAGTGTGGTGAGTTGTTTACTCGTACCAATTTATCCATGACAATGGTCCATTCAGTGTTCAGTTTCCAGTCGTAGCCTGCTGGTTGTGGTGGGGAGCTGCAGCAGGAACCGTCAGGTGATGACTGCATGTCAGCTGATGGCAACTTTGGTTGTAAATCTGGATATCGGAGAAGCTTCAGGACACGGGTGCACGTGTGGTGTAGAGTAAAGGTTATCTCACGTGTGCTCTGTCTGTGACCTTCGCGCCATCTCATTAACGTGGCGCCGTCCTTAAATGAAGATGACGGTGTTTTTTTGTCTCCTCCAGTCACCAAACATGCTCGGTTAATTACAGGCAGCGCTCAGGTTTCCTCTCTGTGACATTTATGAAATGGGAACGACCCCCACAGCGGTGTGTTTTCTGTCCCAGCTGAGGGATCGACTCCTGTCCAAACACAGCTCTCATTAATGCGGGCAGGTCACAGCCAGGGCCGACACCACAGCCAGCGTGCTCTATTCATTAACACATGCTTTAGAAATTGAGCCTCATTAAAATATCATTAACTTCACACAGTTAGATTTAATTTTGTTCTGATTATGGCCTGAACATTTGATCCCTCTCGTGTGGCTGCTTGTCGCATGTGTTTTGACTGTTGTTGGATGAAACCTGCGCAGTCGTTTGGGAAAGTGAAAACCATGGAAAAGTTAAGAATTGTGTGGCTCCTCAAGTGGTTGAGAGATAATTATTTATTCGTAATATACTGTTAGTTTTGACGTCTGGAAGCCATCTTATCTCGGGTCAAACCAGGTTTAAACATTTAAACAAAATATAAAAACATTGGAGGAACTGAAATGATCAAATCAGTCTTTTCTTTTCTAACAAGACAGGAGCCAGAAGCTCTTCTAGCCTGGAAGCTTTTTTTAATTGGTGAGCTCTCCAGGTGAAGGACGTTGGTCCGGGAGCAGGAAAAACACAAAAGGTCTTACACTTGAGAGGCTTGTGAAACTTCGCAGTGCAGCTCAGTCTTGCTTGCTTGCTTGTGTAAGTGTTGAAATCCATTGATTCATGTGCATCCAAGATGTTTTCACGGCCACATCGGAGCGTACTATCTCCTATGCACAACTAGAGATTATTTGTATGTACACAACATGAACTGTTATTGTAGATCAGGAGAAATTTGTCATCACTTTACCACGCATGCATTGAACAGATATCTTCAACGTTATATGAGACCAAAAAATCCGATGTGACTTGTTCTTCATAGCGTGACAGGTGATCTTAACCGATGCTGCAGTCACTCCCCCCGTGATATTACTCTTCTTTTCCCTCCTACCCTTTATTTAACCAATAATCGAAAAATTGTTATCAAAGTCCGATGTCAAATAGGTCATTTGTAGTGATAAAAATCACAGAGAATTTCCCCCATCAGCTCCAGTTTGACATCCAGGAACTTTATTCAGAGACGAGGCTAGACAGAGACAGCGTGCCCTTAGAACGCCACCCAAATCTAGAGTAACGAGGCAAATTTAACCAACATTTTGCTTGAAATATTTTCTTGCTGGGACTTTTTAACTTCATTAACACTGTGTTGGTTTCAAGTTGAGACAAGCTGCATGCCTTGATGGCCATGGATTATTGTTAGGAAATAGAATAGATCATGAAACTTAAGTGGAAAAATTGCTGACTTCGTTGCTATCAGTTACTGACACCCCCCCCCCTTCCCCGGTTGCTGTAGCCTCACATCGAGAGATAATATTTGTGAACCAAGTTACCTGTACAAACCATTAACATCCATCTGTAGCTGAGACAAACCCATTCTGAACTCAGCCTCTAATGTTGCCCCATCACTCCCCTCTTCTGTGTCCTCCCACTGCTCTTCCTTGTTCACTAATTTCCATCAGTTATGAAATGATTCACCCAAATGGCCTGGCCAAGGCAATCACTGGAGTTCACCTGTTTAATCAAATTTTCTCCAAGTGGATGCACACTCTTTGCTCTCTCGAAATCCCTCTTTGATTGTAAATACCAGCGGCTGGTGCCAGCCTTTGTCCTGCAGACCAGATTCTATTGAAATGACATTTTTGTGATAGTGAACGCTTCATCAAACCCACCAAGACAGACCAAATATGTTATTCATTGTTTCCAACGGGTACCACTTCATGGTATGATCTGTTTATTAGATTACAGGACGGACGTGAACTGAACATTGAATGTTTCGGCTGCCGCCCACAAAAGTCGGCCGGTGAATTCATCATTTCTATTCACATCGCATTCATCCTCACCAGATTGAATTCTCACATGTTGATTTTCTGGCCTTTTTCATTCACACACACACACACACACACACACACACACACACACACACACACACACACACACACACACACTTGTTTTATACATTTTCTGATCACTAACTTATATGCAACAAGAAAAGGTGCGTATGCAAATGTGAAATACTGGAGGAGAGGCCTGGTAAATCAAACACTGGTTGAAGAGAAGCAGACCTAAACGTGAGGATACAGTCAGTATCTTTACCTGAAGTTGATTCTGGATGAGAGTTGGGATTAAAGGCAAATAAAAGGGAGCAAATGGAGTGAGATTCCAGTTGATCTATTGACACTTTAAGGAGTTTAAAGGAACAACCCTGTTTTTGGGGAAATTTGTTTATTTGCCATCACCCTTCCTGAGATCCCCTTCTCTCCTGCATGCGTTTGCATCGGGGACCTGAGACCCGCAGCGCTAAATGCTTGTTAGCTTAGCACATTGAATGGTAGTGGATAGGAAGTGTTAGCACGCCTCCGTCATAGATAAATTCAGGAAGTAATCCTCCACGTCCTCTCTTACAATGTCGGCCATGATTCGTGGCAGCAGTCAATCGTCCGGTCATCAACAAATGTTTTGTTAGCAGAAGTTTCTTGAATTGTTATGGACAGAGTTACTGTATGCTTATCTGCCCACCTGCTACCAATAATTGTGCTAAGCTAGCTAGCAGCCAGCTGGTCTCTGTGGGTCTCAGCTCTTCCAGGCAGCACAGAGGAGAGAACTGATGTGTCTTCTTCTCTGGATCTGGAGACGATGGACAATAAACATGTTTCCCCAAAATTTGGCCGGTTCTTTTAAAGTCTCCTGATGGGTTGTATGTCACATGACCTCAGTATATTTCATTCACAAGGAGGTTAAGCTTTCAGTACATTTGCTAATTTAGTTAATAAATTTGCAAATGAGCTGGATTATTAGGAACTACCAGGCTGAAACTTGGTGGAGGAAACCTAGAAAATTGGAGCAAACCAGTTTTTGGTTGTTGTTTCTTTTTCTTTTTTTAAATTAGAGATTTGTTTTCTTGACATTATTATGAATTTTTGGAAGAATTTCATGGACATTGATGAAAATCAGTGACTTTTCCATTCCTATGTCAGCTCTCATGTGGGCTGTGATAGAAGTGGTCATTTACTGAATGAGCCCATTAATTACTTTTTACATATGCAAGTGTGTTTTCTAGCTCTGTTTGATTTGTCCCTCTCAGGTTGGATTGCTGTCCTGGGTGCTCTGTGGCTTTTAGTTCTGGCCGACATCCAGGACTTTGAGATGATCTTGCACCGGGTGGAGTGGGCCACATTACTGTTCTTTGCGGGCCTCTTTGTTTTGATGGAGGTATGTAAATATGTAGCTTATATTTTTGGCAGAAAGCTCAATAATATGTTTTCCCGAGATTTTGGTGTCAGGTCAAAGAGGATGCCAACATCAATTTGTTGCCCAAAATGATAATAACCAGTAAAATGTGAGCCAGAGTAACATTTTAGCCAGACTCACCTCTGAGGAGCATCTTTACAAGAAGATCAAGGAAAACAGGATCTGTGCTTCGATCTGTTGACAAAACACCAGGCCGTGACAGTCAGCGAGCTCACAATCTGGAAAGTAATTACCCATTTCTTCTCCCAACAACCTCCCAGTGACAGATGGAAAGAAAGCGAGTGCCAGTACTGTGACGACTGTATTGTCCCTCATCTGAGTCTTTGTATTGGCAGGGGCCGGTGCATTGAACACTGTATAGCTGACTTACCGTGTCATGTTTTTGTTCCCAGTGTCAATAACAAAAATAAATGTGGTTTTGTCTCATTAATGGCTGCTTACTAAGAAGCAACCTCTGTCCTACCTCTGTCTGAAGACTTTTTCATGATTATGAATCTCCTCCTCATTTTTAGGCTCTGGCGCAGCTGCAGCTAATCGACTATATTGGAGAGCAGACAGCGCTGCTTATAAAAGTGAGTGTTTTAATTGGATTGTCAACTCTGAAAGGCAGCTAATTTGGCACAGGTGACACGATATTTCATCTCATGCATATTGTACCTTTGTTCTCCCCGGACCTGAATTCAATGATTGTGTTTACGTCCGATTTTTGCTGGCAGTTGAAGATATCGGCCCTAGACTTCCCCCGCTGCCGTGCGTATGTACATCATAGCAGCGAGGTGTCTCTAGGAGGACAGTCACTCTTGTAATAGCCGTGTCAGCTTGTGTTTGAACAGCACGCTTCCGTATCTCCAGTAATTACAAATGACAGGTGCTGTGCCATTCATGGTTTCTGACCAGCTACGTCGCCAAACACTGCTAGGAGATATTGCATGACCTTTCTTTCCTTATACAAGTATAGGACAGGTGAGAGGAGGAGATATTGCCTCACTTAACCTGGCTGTGCTTGTCACATGTGGCGAATTGACCAAGCTGTGTGTGTACAACACTCCTCCGAGATAAAACACCACCACCACCTGTGGTCAACTTATACATTCAAATAGCTTATCCGCCTCCCTCCAGCACAGGAGTGTGTTTATCGAAGTGGCAATGACAGTAGTGGTTATCTGTCACTCTATTATCTCCCTCTCAGGCGGTGCCAGAAGACCAGCGCTTGGCCATCGCCATTATCTTGGTGATGTGGGTGTCGGCTCTGGCTTCTTCACTCATTGACAACATTCCCTTCACAGCAACCATGGTAAGAGGCGTGGTGTTTTAATTTCACACTCCAGTATGTCCGCGCACGCGCACACACACACACACACACACACACACACACACACACACACACACACAAACGCGCACATACACAAACAAACGCGTGCACACACACACTTTTAGACTATGTAAGATAATAAAGTCCTGGTCTCATCATCTATGACTTAATCTTGCTTCAGACAGAACCAAGTTCAAAGGAATAAACACACATTAGTTTTAAAAAGTTTACATTCTTTTTTAGGGAATCATAAAAATCTTTATTGATAATTTTCCTTCCTGTTGGGACAAACACCTGCACATGGCTTAAATTTAGTTTTGTGTCAGAAATTCTAAACTCATGTTGGGTTTACAAATGTTTGTGTTCCCCTGAGCCATTTTCCCAGCAGCCATTTTTGAGGTGTCACAAATACAGGTGTCATCAGGACCAGTAATCAGCCCTGTTCTCTTAAGGGGGACAGGGTCCTGGTGTTGTGCATCCTGGCTGGATGTGACACTAAATAGCAGAAAAGCATGATTAATACCACCGATTACAGCTGTTTACTCTGCTCTGACGCGTCAACAATGCTGTTGTGGCAAAGGCCTTCAAAGGGCAAGTTGGTTCATTTCTAGCAGGCGTCTTCAAATAGCCACCGTGGGAGTGTGGTGATATTCTCCCAGCTGGATTGTAGGGATCATCTTCCTTCCTCTTAGATTTGAAAAACATCGGCGTGACACGATGATCTCACCTCCATAGACTTAACCTGCATGAATTAAACAGCCACTTAAGCTGTCACGAGGGACATGCTTCACGATTAATTATGGTACAAATATCAGATGAACTGAACCTTCACCACTTTGTTGTCTGTTCTGCTGAAGATTAATAGATCGTATAGACATCAACAGAGTCAGTCGACGCACTTAAAGTGACAGTCAGGAAACACAAAGACATTGTGGAGCCCTCCATCCCAGCGGCGTATCGGTGAAAGTTTGAAGCCTCTCCCTGAATCTTTGAACCAGGTTCAGCAAGATTTATTCCTAGAAGAAGCATCTCGAATGTCACAGCCAACTGAAGCTGATTAATGACATCGTTTCTCTACAGACCAGACAAATGGATGGTCTACTTAAATGTCTCTTCAGGGACACACCATTACACAGCAGCCAGCCAAATTCCACACACCCTGTTATTAGGATGGGATATGTTAAGGGTGGTTCGTCAAATACAGTCAGACCTGTGACAGCCGGTGACGTCGGCAGTAACTCATTAACATGTCCAAAGATTCTTCACGTCAGGGTCCGGTCAAGCCCATCGCGTCCACAGTATGATGCATTTAAGTGGATGTGTGATGTTCACTATGACAGGTAGACCTTCTGATACTGATACCAATTGTTAGGAATCAAGGAGACCAAAAACTGATACACTTTTGCAGTAAAAATGAAAATGTTGGTGTCAAAACTCCAAGGTAAAACGTAGCTTCGACTATTTTTCATCATAATCTTCAACAATCTTCAGCATTATCATGAAACCAAAACAAAATGCAGGGAGCTCCTACCAGCATTCCGTATACAGCTGGGTGGGATGCTGTTATGGAAATGATTCCCTACGGGAAAGAGTTCCAGGTTGGAAGGTTACCCCACTAGAACCTGTCTGTGCTCACAGATTCCAGTCCTCATCAACCTCAGTCAAGACGCAGACGTCAACCTGCCAGTGAAACCTCTCATCTTTGCCCTGGCCATGGGGGCCTGTCTTGGGGGTATGTTATCTCCTTCATGTCAATAAAGATTAGCAGAGTATGTGGCTGTTTTTATTTTTAGCAAACATACACATTCTCCACAACTGAATAAGGACAGCAGGGAATTTATAGTTCCCTGTATGAAAGACGTGGATGTGTATGGATGCCAGAGGGAGGAAGAATCCAGGTCGCAGCCACACACGTACAGCTGCGTCACTCTCTGGGGAGGTCAGGCTGTGCTTTTTTGTAAAAGCAGCTCAAGGCCCTCAAAGCTTACCTTATTTACACTCCACCATAACCCAGTGGTGAGTCTCCCAGTGGAGCGGGGCTTTGTTTGGGTGGGACACAAAGATAGAGAGAGACAGCTGTCATATTGTTTCAGTTTACTCAACCGCACTGTGACAGGTCCTGATCGATCGCCAGTATGATGCTGCCCCAGCCGGGGCCTTTTCCCACTCTATCACCCTTTGGAGATGTGAGCAGTATTGAATGGCTGGATGGATACGCAGCAGGACTGTCAAAATGTTGCCCCCTGAAAAGAAAACTGAGAAAATGATGGGGATATTATTTGCTACCATGGCAGTGCGTGTGTGCAAATGTCTAAGAATATACTTTCCTTCGTGTCTGCTCTGATTCCCTTGAACTATGTGTTTCATATGACCTTGAGGTCAGGCAGTATGGAGTAATTAGTTGAAACATTTGTTTTTCCCTCTCCCTCTGTAAAGGAAATGGCACGTTAATCGGAGCATCAGCCAACGTTGTGTGTGCAGGAATAGCTGAACAACACGGATATGGTTTCTCCTTCATGGAGTTCTTCAGGTAAGTCCCGCCTCCCTGAACAGAAGTAAACATATCAAGCAGAACACAATTAGAAAAAATGACCAAAAAAATTCCTGCAATCAGAACAACTCTGTTTTTTTGTTCATCTCTTGGGATGATGTCATATGAGTGCAATACTGTGATTCCTGCCTGCAGGGATACTTGCATGTTAATGTCCATATGCTGCCATACTGTGGGAGGAGCCAAAGTATCTATTGAATAGCTGGAGAACATTGAGAGGAGAAAAACCAAAGCACTCAGATAATCACTCTCATTATCCTCTCTTGATGACTTTTCCTTCATATCCATGAATAACCTTGTGAGTTCATGGAGGGAGGTGAGGCACGATATATAAGAGCATTGGAAAAGACAACTGCTCTACAGAATCCAACTCCACTTAAACTTGGCTATGCATTTTAATGAAGGTACGTCACGCAGAAGCTGCAATGTTCTAAAGACAGACTACAAGACTAGAACTGTGCATTCTCACCGTGTTGTTACATGTAGGCGTGTAAACACGGATAACCCGATGAAAAGTGTCACCTTATATTTAACCTGTAGCAGCTGGTACGACTGTAGCTGACTTAAAACTGACCTCTTTAACAAGGTTGGATGCACAAATGTCACATTGTTGTTGATCGCATTCACCCGACAGTCATTCATTGACAAGATAAAATGAAAATAATTTTAAATCCATGCCAGATGGGCCTAACAAGTTTTGCCTTACTCACAACATGACAGGGCCATGGGCTCTTGTGATGTCACAAAACCTCTCTGGCTTTGGTTGCTGACGGCTTTGATCACCTCCTACATAGAGACGGTGTCAGAGCTACCCAGAAGCCTGAGGGTCATCGCGGTCTCTCTGACAGCCATTCTGACCGATACAATTCCTCAAGAGCGCTTGTTATTTTTGGCCGGACGACATCTCTTCGTCTGCTCGGTTTGTTATAACTGTATGTAACCTTGCCTTTTCTGCTGTTTTCTGGCTGCATTGTGTTAGTTGTTCTAAATCAGTGAATGGGAACGCACAATACACATTTCCTTTTTGCAATGAACCCACAATTTAGAATCCCCTGACAACCATCCAATGATGTCAGACCCCTTAGATCCCAGATTTCATCTCAACACTGCCCTCCCCTGAGCCAACAGCAATGCACACGCCAAGTTTGACTTGTGGATGGGAAGGAGGGTTGATGAAGTCATCCAGTCACAGACTTGCAGAGATTTCTTGCTTTGTTACACAGATTTTCTGTTTCCTTTAAAGCTTAAATAGACTCCTTTCAGTCATGACTCATTGTGGATGTTTCCATGGCTGCAGGAGATGAGAAAGGAAGTGCTCAAGCACCTCAGTTCCTTTTAGTTCTTTATCAGATCTCCTGCGCCAGCCCTGTGGTGTATGTTGGTTGCTTCAGGCCTTGCCAGCAGATAGCTTGGCCTGTAAAGTTACTACTCCGCTAGTTTTTTTGTGATGGGCTAATGAAATCAATTGAAGTTCTTCAAGATCCTTGCTGCCTGCTGATTGATGCACTTGGGTCCACCTGCCTCCACTCACCATAACACATTCAGCAGCTGTGCCCTTCTGTCACCAAAATAACTCCAGCAACAACTTGGCTGACATTTTTTGCCGTCTGCTCGGGGCACTGATTGTAGTTGTGTCCTCTCCAGTGACTCCAACATTTTTATCGCCCCAACTGTGAAGGAAATCAGAATTTGTCGGGTGGTAATAAACACTTCTGGTCCATACAGGTGAAAGACATATAAATATCCACCCTACATGTGGCTGATTGCACAGACAAAGGTGTTCTTGGAGAGCTTGATTGGAATTTTTTAAATGTAGTTTAAAGAAAAAAACTTACAGTGAAAAATATCATTATGTTTGAAGTGTGTGTGTGTGTGTGTGTGTGTGTGTGGGGGGGGGGGTGAGTAGGCTGCCTTCTGTTGCCAGCTGTTCACCATTACTTTTTTTGTCTCAGTGAACCATCAGTAGTACTTATCAATTTGCTTCATGGAAGAAATTGAGAGGAAATGAATCCATTTAGGTGCGATGTGCAGAGACAGCAGCGTTTGATTTATGTTGCCTACAGTTGGCGCTGCGCTCACTAACACGTGAGATGGGATTTGAATCGGTGAATTCTGCAGGTGAAAGCTGAAAGGTTGCGAGAAACTCTCCATGATTGGAGTCAGTAATGGGGGGCGATGGCTGCTGTCAGCTCACCTGCCACTCACGTCTCCATCCTGACTTCTTTTGTGCTTTTATGTTTATTTTGTGACACAGTAACATGGTTGCTATGTGTGGTGGGTCTCGATACAGAAAGAGCTGCTGTTCAAATCCCTTTAACAGAATGTTCACAGATTGAACAATTAGTGGGTCATCCAAAAGAAAATGGGCAATTTTGACAATAGCGATTATTTCAGTGTATTGCTCCAATTATGTTGTCTTGGCTCCTTTGGTTGCTGCGCGTGACGGGTCGTCATATTCTCTGCTGTTTGTTTTTTTCCTCTTCAAAGAACTGAAGGATACCATTTCTTGTTCCTTGACAACTTTTCAATCTTCCTCACAGTTCCTTTAAAAACAGTGAAATAATTGGAGGACAATGTGATCAAAATGAGAGCAGGAAGAGGAATGGAGAGTGTTTATCACTGTTGGATTTCACTGAAATGTGCGGGAGCAGTTGCACCCTGTTAACTCTGCTCCCATCTCACTGTAGCCACACTCAAAGTTAGAAGCAAGGCTCTGCTCGAAGCGCTGCCTGTAATTGGCTGTCAGTTGCAGGGGTCGCAGCTGCTGGAAAGACAGGTAAGGGGGGAAGAAGTCTGTCTGCCACTCCAGGCAGCTGGGACTGACTGGTGCTGTATCAGGTGGTTTCAGTATTGTGATGAGCCTGCAGGGACATTGAAAGCGTTTTTGATCGACCATTACAAAGGGAAATGAGTGGCTCTGAATAGCTCGGCGCTTAGCTGGCATCCGCTCGTGGCTCTAGGTCCTCCTCACCCTCCTCTCCTCTCTGTGAACCATTAAAACCAGGAGCACAGCAAATGCCTCAACTCTGCGGTCCTGTACACCACTGGTTCTCAAATGGGTGTACGTGTACCCCTGGGGGTACGTGGAGGTACTCCAGGGGGTACGTGAAGCTATACAAAAATATATATATATTAAAAAAAGCAGTAATCCTAATAATAATTAAAGTAATAAATAAAGTCTTGAGAAATAAGTATATTAGAAAAAGTTTGATAAAATACAAATGTTCATACACTGAATTTTATATTCAGTATTCAATTTTCATATCCTTAAAAAAAAACGAACGCTCCCAAAACCGCTAGTTTGACCCATTGAACCAGCACCACTCGTCAATAACCTGCCGTTGCCATGACGACGCACTGTAACAATGGAGATGCGGCTTAAAGCGCAGCAGCAATGCAGCTGAAATTACAGAGACACAGAGCAGAGCAATTAGCCAACGCTAGCAAATCATTGCTATTAGTTGTTTAACTTTAATAAATCAGACACTGATGGCACAGCACTGTACCTCTTTATTTTCTACCAAAAATGTTTTGCGCGTGTCAGGGGGTACTTGACAAAAAAAATATTTTAAAGGGTTTACATCACTGAAAAAAGTTTGAGAACCACTGCTCTACACCTTCTCCGTTTCTGTTTGCGTGTTCTTGTGGAGGGTTCAACATATTCAAGTCCTACTCCACCAACACTTTCAAGCACCGACAGTACACGACTCCAGGATGCTGGAAGAGCCTCCTGTTCGTGGTCATTCTCCTCAACATGTCAACTTGTTGACCTTCAGCCTTGAATGCAAAGCCTGTGAAGCTGAATAACTGCACTCAACCACGTTTAATGGTTTGATTCTTACTTTGCTGGAGCTCCCCATCTGTTGCACCAGCAGCTACTAACCCAGCTCCAAATGCAAGGACAACTTGGGCTGATTGAGAGAGGAAGACAGAGGACTTTTACGATCAATTTCCACAACTGCTGCATTCCTTTGTTCTGCTGAGGTGGCAGATGGAACACTTGCACATGCGCAACTCTCCGCATCTGTGAATGTATGTTCCATATTGATAGGGGGATCTGGGGCCTGTCCCAGCTGATGTTGGGCTACGGCCAAAACACCACACACTTTACAAGTCATATTGCTTACTCAGTCGCGCAGGTCAGGGATTGTCACACAAAGTACAGCTGCTCTCTTTAAACTTTTATCTAAAGAGAGTCTATGAGATTGCATCAGGACATTCAAAAAGCTCCCATCATGTGCAATTAAATCAGCTCGAGATCCTGCAATCCAACAGGAACTGTTAGACAAGGTGAACCGTGTGTGGTGCATTGTGGCAACTGTTTTATCTATCCAGTGTCCTTTTGAGGTGTGTGTGTGTGTGTGTGAGAGAGAGAGAGAGAGGGAGAGAGAGAGAGAATGTGTATGGCTCAGCAGAAAGCGTTTGACTTGTGCAGAGGTGACCTCCGTCTGTCTGGATGGTGCTTTGGATAGTCCTTGCTCCATCCATCTTCAAGTGGTCTTTGTTTTCAGAGATAAAAGCACAGATGGGCTGATTAAAGATCTTTTCCTTGTTATCTGTATTTACATCCGTATGTCATACGCTATAATGTCATTGCCTTTATGTTCAACACTGGCAGAAACAGGAAACTGACTGCAGATCATGTGACCCCCCATCTATGCTGTTGCGTTCATTCACGTCAAGCTCTGGAGGGGGTTTTGTGTGTTTGTTTGTTTTCTAGCTGATTGATTGTCTGTCGTCTGGATGAGCAGAGTGTGTTAATCATCCAAAATGTTTTGCTCAGTTGAAACACATAGTAAGGATTCAATGTTACTGTGAACGAGCATGGACGAGTTGGTTGAAGGCACCAGCTGGTCACGTGGTGCTACCGTGAGCATCCGACAAGCTAAAGGGTTGATAGTTTGTTATTGACTTAAATCAAAGTACTTATATAGGATAGAGAAAGGGGGGCATTTTCTTGAAATCATTGTGACAAAACTAAGAATTTCTGATAACTGAATTAAAATAAAGTGAGTCTAAGTTCAGGTGCTCAAATAGAAATACTGGCAGAAAGCTCATGGCTGACATGTTCAACTTCACCTTGTATGGCTTCTCCTCATTTTACAGCCATGATTAAACCATAGATGTCTATATAAAACCTCTATAATCACTCTGACCTTTTGTAACGCAGGAAACTCCAAAAGATTGTAACAATTTAAATTCAGCACCATGGTGTGTTGAGATCAGCGTTAATGACCTTGAGTTCTTGACTGGCGTCATCAGTTCAAGTAGTAATCTGACATGTCTGCATGCATTTTAAATGGAAAAAATGTATCTGAATGGATAAATAGTTGCAGCAATACATTTTACTGCACACACACACACACACACACACACACACACACACACACACACACACGCACAATTCCTCCTCAGTGCTTCATAGCCGGGTCTGAAAGGTCATGCTAAGGGGGGGGCTTGGTAATGGTTTCTGACTCACAGGACCTTGCAATATAAGAGAAAGACAAGATGCAACTGTTCAAGAGCGGCTCACGCCTTACGAAAAGGCAACATAAAAATAACTCAAACAGCTTTTAAAATTATAGTCCTGATTTCCTTCTGATATCAGCCTTCTCCTCCATTATCTACATTTTCTGTTTTTGTGTGTGTGTGTGTGTGTGTGTGAGAGAGAGAGAGAGAGAGAAACCTTTATTTGGTTTCCGTCTGGTACTGATATTTAATTAGTTTACTTCCATTGTGCGTCTGAAATCTGTGCTGCAGGGGCTCCGTTAGCTTTACGGCACTGATGAACACTGCTAATAAACAAGCAATTACAGAAGTTGTTAGGCCATGACTTATTTATTGGGTCCATCATCGACTCGGTCTCACAGTGTATCACCACGCTAGTCAGGAACATCTGCTGTACAGGATGCTTTAATGATATGAGTTCCCTTCAATTTGCAGTAGGAGTGCTACACTTGTAATCAGTTATTTGCTGCTTTTGCAGAGGGTAATAATTAGCTCTCTAAATACACATGTAGTTTTTATCACCCAACATTTATCTGTGTCAGAGACTGCAGGCAAACAGATTCTGGCCCTCAGAGGAGCCATGTGGCCATAGAGGACATGGTAGACGTCCAAATAATGAACCATCTGCAGCTCTCCAGTCAGATCAGGACACCATTTCAGTTGATCCTTCTAAATCAGGAGTGAGCCTGGTTGTTTGCCGGTGCCTGCAGTTTAGACGAAGCTAGTTGATAACAGCAACTACTTGCTATGCACTGATCGGCATTCTGAAACCTGCCGGTTTGAACCACTACAACTGTGAGACAGCGCATCATTTATCACGGTGACTAGACAGGCTTAGGTCCAGGAGGCGTGCGGAGAACTTCCCCAAGACTGGTTTGTCTCATTGTGAATCTTTGGTCTGGAGTGGGATAGAGGTGAACATGGATGCAAGTTAATACAGGGCAATACTTGTCAGTCATTTGACTAAGTTTTACAGTACAGTACAATTACAATACCACAGTGTTCTAAAGTTTCAGTGCAGACTTTTGGCTTTGAAAATTGCCTAACTTTGGCCTGGCCAGTTGTTTGTGTGCACTGGAAGGTTTTGGTCAAGCATGACATGCTCATCATGGCTGACCTCCAGCACCGACTCCTCTGTGCACACAGCTGAGTGAAAACAGTTACATAAGAATTAGAACAAGAATCCGGACAAGAAAGCTTGCACGTGTTAGGAAAGTCACGGCGGGCTGAACACTGAGAGACGTGTCAATCAATGTGATCAAAGTAAGCGGGAGGATCTTTCGAACATTCATATTAGAAACTAGAAAGCCATCCAAATATTTCTCCAAACCATTTATCCCTCCACCAAGGTGAAATCGCCCCCCCCCCCACACTACAGTGCTTCGACCCTAATTAAAGCTGCAGCAGTGATGATGCACCCCTGACCCCCCCCCCCCCACCTCCACCTCCACCACCACTACATGAGAGGGAAGTGAAAGCTTATGACATTAGGACTTGAAGGAGCAGACGAATGCTGCACTTAAGAAAGGATATCACTTCCTGCACCCATTGGGGGGCGCTAGAGAACCCACACCTACTATGTGATGTAGTGCTGTGTTTACCCCTAACATGTCAGAGTTGTAGTTACTTGAAACGGAATCACTGAAGTCATCTGCCCTTCATCTGCTTTAACTCCCTGGCTTTAGTTTACTCAACACAACCTTTGAGATAAGACTGAAGAAGTCCCAGATGGAAGCTGGAGTATGAATTGACATTGTAGAGTTCCTACTGGCTACTTTATTCTTGAACAAGCCATGTTTCTGGAGTGTTCTTGTGACATCAGAGCTAGAGTGCAGACTGAGACTCGTGGAGAGCTTGAATCCGCTGTAGTGGTGCTTTATCAGTGACACATTAGCAGTGCTGAACTCGAGCTGGTGCCACTCGTGCCTGCTGAATGCTGCCGAGTCACCCAGATAAAGTGCTCTTGCCTCTCTTTTATAGACATAGTTCAGCAGGAAAGCTGCTTTGTCACACTTTGCACTGGAGAATTTACGTGTCAAAACACTGAATTATTCTGTGCTGTACTGTAGAGCACAACCGAGACGTTCCAGTTCCCCTGTGAGGCTGTAGAGCAACGCAAAACCAATTCTTGGAAAGAAGCCCAAAATGCACCATACAGTGGACATTTGGGGTTGTAATACTGAGCAGTGAGAGCTTCTGTGCAGGAAGATGCCAGCTTTTAGGGATATACACTTCCTGTCCTTCATTTTTAGTACAGCATGAGTACACAAGTACACTGCTACCCTTCCCAAAGAGTTGGCATGTTCCTTTCAGAAGGCCTGTGACCAGATTTGTGTAAAGCAGGTGAGGGAACTTTAAAAATCTCCACTCAGATGCTTCGTCATGTTCAGAGTTTTCACGTGAGCGTGTTCATATTCATGAAATAAAACAAAAACCTATCACTAAGAGTGGCATTCATTCATGGTATTTTTCTGCTTCTTCCAGGTTAGGATTCCCCATGATGATCATGACGTGCATGATAGCCATGTGCTACCTGCTGGCCACTCACATCGGGCTGGGATGGAACATGTAGCCTGCCACAGCTGGACGGGGCCAAAGAGACTGTGTGTAGCACAGTCTGGAAGTCTGGTGTCTTTGACCAGCGGGGACCAGAACTACAGGTGCTTTGACCAAAACTGGGACTAAAACATCAACTGATATGATGTGTGTTTTGTTCCCCTGTTCACCCTTTTGAGTTTTACCAAAACTTGAACATTTTACTGTCTACAAAAAAGCTTAATCCAAGGGAAGGAAATGTATCTTGACTGGACGAAAATGTCCCGCTCCTTACAGCTATAGATGGTGCAACTGCCTCACTGAGACATGCCACTAGAAAATCATCCGTTTTTTGTTTTGTTTTTGTTTTTTGGTTGTTTTTTTTTTACAAAAGGTCACAAATACTGTAATTTCTCTAGACATGCATTAAATTGATTAGAACGGAGGCCTGCAGTGGTCACGGAGGGGGAAAGTACACACATGAAAACAGTACCAGGCCATAACACTGGAAATGCTATTCTGTGGGCACAAGATATCTTTTATTTCTATGCTTTCACAATTTTAGTCACAGTTTTATTAACAAAAAATAAAACAACAACGGTTGAGTGGTGGAGAAATGAGCCGTGTAACTCAGAAATGGGGGGGCGCGGGTCAACATCCGGTTCCCTCGTCTCAAAGTCAATGAGTTTTTGAATTGGTGTTTAGTTAAATGGCCGATTAACGGTCTCTGGTTCGCTCTGAGTTAAGATGTAACATTGTACGTCAGATACATCAGTTAGTACCACACGTGGAAACGGCGGCTACCAATCAACGTGACCGCAGAGGTACGAGGTCGAGGTCGTTTAAGGTCGTCACGCTGAAAACAGGGGAAGCGCGAAGCCAGCTGAGGTCACGCTGTGTGTCGTGTGTGTGTGTTTCAATCATAGCATAATTTTACGTTAGTTCTTTTAACCATTGCGTTTATGGTTCAAAAATCATAAAAGTGGTGTTCATTAGTGAAGAGTATCTGACTGAACAGAACTTGTGAATCTCATAAACTTTTGCAAGCCACCGAATCCAGAATCCGGCCTGAAACCCCTTTTGGTTGAGGAATCACATGGTGATGAGAACCTCTGGGTTGATCATAAAACGATGTCATCCCTTCATTCCCTTTTGACATTTTGATTGATTTTTATGTACCGAGCAACAGACCAGCCTCTCTCTGCCCATTCTCTTGAATTCAGTAACGTTGGAACGTTAAGATGAGAATTCATAAGCGAAACATTAACAAACTGTGAATTCTGCTTTACAAATGTTGTGAGGTGGACGACAAGTTACGTGTTAACTTTGTCAAAATGCAGGGACCGTCTGCAAAGCGCAAGAGCAGAAAAAAGTCACAAAAAGAACTTCATTAATCTCACTGTCAGAGTGTCATCCGTGTCGGTGGTGCGATACTGTGCTCTCTGTGTGTGCAGGACAAAGACTTACTAACCAAAATGTAGGAATTATTGTATCATGTACCCAAGAATGTATAAATAAATATGGCCGCTCCGGGGCTCCGTAACCTTCCTTTTTGAGATGATCAGAATATCTAGAAAATGCTAATTACCTAATTTGTTCTGGGCAAAGATTTCACCCGTGGTTTACCAAACATATGTTTATATTTAAATGAACACAACACCCACTGAAAGGGATTTTATAACTGTTAATGTCTAACACTTTTGTCTAAATATCATCGCCCTTCATCTGAACCTGAGCAAACAAGAAGAGCAATAATGGAATTGGAAATAATTCAATTAAACAGAGGTCGATTGTTATCCAAGCACTGTACTGCATACATGGAGATCGGATGTAAACTGTTGATTTTGTTCAGTTAAGCATATTTAATGCAGATGGAGTTCCATCAGGTAAACGGAGACAACATCCTCCCGTCGAGACTGTTCAGCCTCTGAACCACCAAGCCGACGCTCATCATTTATATTGAGCCTGTAGAATTAGCAGGGGAGTGAGAGCCCGTGATGAGCGAGGAAAGCAGCGGGCTAGCTTCATCCATATCATCGTGTCATCTGATGATTCCGAACAACTCCACATGTGTCTGCAACTTTTATCAACCAGTTCAACACCAGAAATAACAGCCTAACAGAACTGAGTGGTAGTGGCGTCCAGCTCTGTTAACGTGGGCTTGGTGTGTCTTTGCCCTTTCTTGTGTTTATTCAACATCTAAACAACCTGAACATGAAAGGAAGAAACAAAGATCTACAACAGGAACAATAAAGTTTGGGATGTTTCTGGAATGTTTGTGCCTCAGTTTGATTTTGTCTTTGTTCCTAGCTGCTGTAAAACCAGTGTTTGTGTGTATTTGTGTGTATTCTCACTCATCCAGCTCATCTTAATTCTCGAGAATCAGATTATGGTGGATTTCAAGCAAGTAAGAAAATAGTCACGATGATGTCATCAGGGTTCTCTCAAGCTGGTGCTTCATGTTTGTAGCTGAATGCATGTATGTCAAACAAGGGCTGAGGAGTTGGGCGTTTATCAAGCAGAAAGGATACAGCTTGCATTATGGGAGATGTAGGACCTTGGTAGCTATTTGAGATTTGACGCTAGGAGCTGGAATGTCGTGAGTGACGCCTTTGCTACATCGGGCTGAAATATCTACCACAGCAGCAAATGCAACCGTCGATCTTTCTGGTTTACATGAGATTCGTCACTTGTGTGACTCGCACTGTACTTTGCTGCCGTTCCATGTTCTGCATCAACGCATTAATTAGCAAGCAATTAAATTCAGAAAGTCCCAACCTCGTTGTTACAGATCATTAATGTTTGTCAAAAGTTAAGAGTGATCTATGGCTGGAGACTTTACATCTCTATCTTCTTCTGAACTGAGAAACGACAGATGTCATTAATCCCGGGGACACTGGGGACACTGGGGACACTGGGGACACTGGATTCATGTCTTGTCATTGTGGCCGAGTAGCCTTCATCACTTTTTGAAAGAGAATCGTTGAAGAACTTTTCCAAAATAATAGATAACACATGCGTTTTCTGAAAGATACTTTGCAAATGATGTACGTGCTGTATTTGATCTCTCTCCACTCAACCTACACTGACTCCATCTCTTCTCTGCCTCACCAAATATACCTTGATATCGTGACTCTATATTTCAGGTGAGACAGTACAAGATCAAACTTAAAGTTTTGCTCCTGAAAAATCACACTGAAAGATAAAAATCTGCTCATAATAAATTTTAATTCGTACCGTAGGGTTCCATATAGCTCTCACCAATGGCACTCGTCTCTCTTGTTTGAGTGACAATCACAAAGTTAAGTGCACAGGTGTTCCTCTTGACACACTCATACACACACACACACACACACACAAACCCAAACAAACAAACAAACTAAAACAAATCAAATGCCAAAGTTTTGCCTCTGGTTTAACATGATGGAGAGCATTGCCTCTCCTAAACTTCCACCTTATCCTGCAGGAACCAGTCAGAAACAGCAGAATGGCCGGAGCAGCTGCTCGCTCACTCTCCTGAAAGCAGCTGACATTTTGTTGGAGCTGGATCTGGTTCAGCGGTCCTGCATCACTCATGGTGATCTTGTTCCGTCATAACGATAATCTATAGGAAGGTTAAGCCATCGGTGTGACTGTGAATATAAAAGAATGATTCTAATTCTCTCTAGTGTAGTTACCCGCAGGGACACACTGACAAGTGCAGCCATGACAGGCATGTCTCTGTTTCTCGGTAAGGTCATTGTTGCCGGTGGCAACAGTTGATGTCAACAAGCCTGCAAGGCTCATCTGCAGAAACACTGATATGCGTGTGCTGTGTCTGCTTTAATGTCAGGATTTGCAGTTTGTCCAAATTCTTGTTCTCAAGTTCCTATGGTAATTCTCACCAAACTCCTAATATCGGTTGGGGTGTGAACGAGCATGTATCAAACGCTCCACCACGGTCCTGGCCTGGTGACCAGAGACCTTCAGTATGTGACCTCTCTGTGACACTGAGACATTTACTGCACATTGTCCAAAAAGATTCATAATGTCTCAAATCTTTCATGGTGTGAATGCCAACAGATTTGGTCTCAATACAAGCAACAGAAAACACATTTTACTGCGCATAAGTAAAACGATAATCGCAGCCGTGGCCTTCGAATGCCAGGAGGTTTTGGGTAGGATGGAGTGAGCACACCTAGTAATGTTGGAAACAAGGGATGAGTGGATGGATTCACCTATGATAACAATAAATAATGCATCTCCATCAGCAATGGTCTTGACAGTTTTTGTGCCCCTCATCACCCAGACACCCCTGGCTGGGGAGCCCAGGGGTTTTACCCATTCAAACAAGCCAGTGGTTCAGAATAAAGGGTCATAGCAGCATAGAAGCTCAGTATCTGTCCAAGAATCACTTCAGCACATTGCCCCCTATGCAGATGAGGACCTGAATTTCATGCAGAGCCTTTCATAGTCTGTGACGCCTCTGCTTTCGGTAAGCGGGGACTGATGCAGACATCATCAGCACTTTTGTGTTTATTTTTTCTAGTCAGATCTTCTATCCTCTGGCAGTGCAGTGGTTTGACCAACAAAAACAAAGTCTAAAGTCTACAACTGATTTTCCTGCAATTCAAAGATGTACTATATACACACACACACGCACACACGCATGCATGCATACACACGGACACACGAGATTTCAAGAAGATTTCAAAACCTTTCCATGTTTTAAAAAAAAATCCTTTCTGTCTTCATAACATCAGCTTCATTTTGGGGAGATTTGAGGGATTCCTGCTCCCAAAGGTCTGCACGTTTTCAAATCAGCAGCAAGAGAATCAAGCACACCGCCAAAATGCAGTAGAAGGATCCACGATTATCTTCTTCCTGGTAGCAAGGCACTCAGGGCTCATCAACAGGGTGGTGGTGTGGAGTCAAGAGCAGCGCTGGATCATGAGTATTAGCATGCATACAAGCAGGTACACATTCGGGGCAGAAGTCAGCAGATCCTCCCACACGTGGGCTGGTGACTCCACCAGTCACACCACAGACACCATGAATCAGCGCTGAGTGCTTGAGGATTGTGATGTCCTTCCATCCTGAGTAAATGAAAAGGATATTCTCTTATTACTGCTGCGCAATTACATGTTTGACCTCATCTTTGCTTTGATGACCTCATCTGACTCGACGGCCCAGTACTGCAACGATCGCAGGAACATTTACATGCTCATTTATCATCTTAATGCAGCAGAATATGAATCCAGGTATCACTTGTCACGCAGGCAAATCAGACAATCGTGGCCAACATGTTGTGTTGCGGTCTGCAGTGACACTACTGTTCCTCTGGCTCAGTGAGATAATTCATTTGACCAGTTAAATGAGAATACATTTGATTTCTTCTGTGTAGACTCCTTTTCTTCAAGGCTAATGCTCTTATTCATCAAGAGGGGATTAAATGTTCTCTCCCCTCTGTAATTAAGAAGTGAGGGAGAATAAGAGGATTCACCCGTAACAAGATAAAGTAATACGATACAGACTGAAATAATAATTTCCGCCTTTAATCACCATAAACTTCAGGGACGACCGACATCAGAGAACATCTTTCTTTTTAATTAGTCTGAGAGTGAAGATTACACAGACCATTATGAAATTCTTTATGTGCAATATAGTACGATTATAATTTACTGGTAACTGGAAGGTTGTGACATGGTGACATTTTACAGTCTGAAAGAACTGAAAAAAAAATTAAGACTAAAGTGAGGCTGCAGGACTGCACTGGTTCCTTTATTTGGAGCAGGTGTCGCACAGATGCATGATGTTGTTCAGAACTACAGAAGCTATTAGTGCAGCGCAGGTCATCATGTGATTGCACGCTCTGCAGGTGTTTACCGGTCACACTGCAAGTGGGAACTCCATACAACGAGTCTAGGAGTAATACTTTATGGCCTGATACACAACTACATCAGCGGGATCCAAACCGTCACTAGAACATCGCAAATATGAAAAAGTACTTTTAGCTATTTTTTAATTTTCTACGCTTTCTCTTAGTTTTCTAATGTCTAAATGCAACAAGTTGATGTGACACATTGACTGTTTTTAAACATATATATATATATGTATATATGTGTATGTATATATATATATATATATATATACATACAGACATATATATGTATATTTATACATACAGACATATATATGTATATATATTGGTTTTTTTTACTGTATTTTTAAACAGTAGTAATCATAGTGGTAGTAGTACTTGGCCTACAAAGAGTGCTTAACTTAACAATATATAGCAATATAAAGTCTGCATCTGAAGAATTCCAAAGTGCAAACACGCATTTACTGTTTTACAAAGACTGAAAGTCAGACCAGATTGGGGTCAGACTATTGGTTAATTTAGCTGTCAATCAAATGTCTACGGTGTGATGATGCCTGAATTCATTTACCTGTCGGGTCTTGTGCTACAACAATCTTGTGTTCTCACCTTGTTTCCTCTACAGATGCGTCTGGTTTCCTCTGAGCTCAACCTGACATACCGGTGTGTAAAAGCTACTTCAGTTACTGATGGGTTCATTCATTGCTGGCAGAGTTTTATAAAAGGAAACAAGAACCACAATAAGAATCCAAGGCTGTGGAATGAGGGTTGGTGAGTGTTAATCCTGCTGCTTGATCTGAAAAGACATTTAGACCCATCAGCCACTGGAGTGAGAGGCTAATAGACAGCAGCCTGCAGGGACACGTAACAAGACACTCATCGCAGCTCAAAGAGGTCATCAGCGTTTTTCAGTAACGATCACTTCCTTTGTCAAAATAGAAGAGAAAAAAAAGGTTTGATACGTTTAACTGTTTAACTTGAACATAAATGGAGTGATTGGAAGATATGCATTAGAAGTCTGGTCGATCTAAGACCGCTGTCATGATCTAATCAGCCTGTAAATGGCTGCAGCTGCAGGAGGCCCTTCTTTCTTCCACGTATGACCATGCTACATGCGCTGTGTTTCTCGGACGATTTTAGGAGTGGAGAGTCCAAAAAGATCTGCAAGACATGAAAGAGCCAGCATCCCATTTTGCATCGGATATCACTGTCATAACCAGAGCACATCAAGTCATTTTCACCACCTAAAATGAGGTGATAAGATGTTGAAATATGGGAAACACGACACAAACCCCTTTCTGATCATACATTTGGGATGCACCCAGGATAATGACACCTGCTCCGCGCTTTGTCTTTTTCTTCATCTCATTTCTCTTTTCTCCTGGTTACTACAGGACATTTGGCAACCCTGTGAAGCATTTAGTCCAAAAAATATCATATCCCTACTCCACTGCAACGGAATATGAAGCATGTCTGGAATTCAGTAAAGTGAATTAACGCAATACAAATGTAAAACACAAAATGTATACGCTTTTGCCCTGGGAGCTTCAATGAATTAAAAAGACAAGAAAGGATTTTTTTTTCTCTTGCTATGCGAAACAAATGTTTGTAATCTGTCCAGGTGACATTTGATGACCCTGCTCTAAAATCTGTTCCATTTCTGTGTTGTGACACTGATTGTGACTGCTGGGTTTGTGAGATCCAGAATCATTCATGGACTCCAAATACTCCAGGAACAGCTCTCACTTTCCTTTTGTTAGGTCTTCCGTTGTTGTTTTCAGAACATTTGACCCGCAGCTAATTGCTGTTGGCTAATATTCCACTGATTACGAATGTGTGGCTCATGAATATAAGATTGAAGCATTATTTATGCCGCAGCAGAAGCAAATAATGGAAGACAATGAGAGTTATTTTAATGTGAAGCATCTGCAGATCATTAGTGTTCAATCAGTTCAGTGACTAATTTCCCTGTTTAAAGTCTCCAGTAATGATGTTTGTGGTTCCTGGGGAAAAGGAATTTGTGCTGTGCGCGTTAATGAGTCAAGCTTGAAGTCTACTTCTGATACCAGCTGCCCCCACAACTGCAGGCCACTGACCAATAAGCAGCCCACAGCTGGCGTCTTAACCAGCCACCCAGACAGACGATGCAACAATGCAGGTGAAGTTCAGTGTTTTATAAAGGTCATTTTTCAAGATCACGCTGCACATTTTACTTTCCTATTATTGTAGCCAGTCTGGAACGCAGCAGAGCAATAATCCTGCTGTTTAATCAGAAAGCTGGTGATACGTCTCATTTGTGGGGGTGAAGGGGAAGCGCTGACTGCCACAAATTTGAGCACACTTGCGAATGAATGAATCTGTGAGAAGAAACTAAATTAGCAGAAAATCTAGTGAAAAAAATGGAGGCATAAAAATAGTTGGAGGAAGTTACAAATGGGGGATTTTTTTGGGAGACTGCTGGCTGCAGCGTGTCGCTGGCTGCTGTGCACCATCAAGACACTGCAGGTGTTTTTATATTGCAACATTAAAGCAGCAGGTGTCTCTGATTGGCAAATTTAACCAGACGAAAGGAGTAATCAGACCGCGCCCGGTGTATTTCTGGCCTCCGTGCAGACTGAGACGGAGCAGTGTTCCACCGTCTACGCTCAGGTGACTTATGATAATAATATGTCAGAACACTTCGGGAACTATCCACACAGACTCATCAGAGGCTCTTTGTTTTCTCCTCGTGACAGCGGATGGCAGGTTCCACCGAATAAAAGCTGCAGTGTCACTTCCCACTTGAACCCAGCGGTTGTGATTACAGCTGATCAAAACTCTCTGGCATTGTTACAGCCCGTCCCTTAATAACACAGCATTTGCATATCGCACTCTCCAAGACTTGTTGTTCCTAGACATGTTGGCGATGATTGCGGTAAATACGACTGCTTGGCATCCATTTAATTTGATTTCTTATCTGGGCATTGTGTGTATGATGAAGTGGAAGTCACGACCAGCGCAGGGTTAAACTTTCGGCAGTTATTGAGGGTCAAACTCTGCTGCACATAATGCTGAATAAAAGTTTGCTGGGGGCGTACAACTGCGTCTCTCTTGATTTAATGGGATAATTTTTCAACGAAATGTCCAGCATTTCTTCAACATTGATGTACCGACTTCTATACATTATCTATGGTATGTAATGTCTTGTGTCACAAAGGAAGAGGATGAGGTAGATGTATGCATCCATCAGTTACCGAGTGTATTTACTCAGCTCTATCAATTTAGATACAACATACATGTAAAAAAACAACAACAACAAATAAATAAAAATCCGTATCAGGGTTTTTACATTGAAGTTCAGTTCAAATGTGTGACGAGTCCGTCTGCACTCAGGGGCCTGGACTAATTTGGCTTTCATTGAAAAGTTGTCTGACTTTTTTATGCTCCTCCCCTGTCTCACCTGTCACGTGATGCACTGACTCACGCTGTGAAACATCAGTACGTTGTTGTTTGACCGCCGCACACTGGTTTCACTATCACGATAAATAACTCTTCGTGACTCTTCGACTGGCCTCTCGTGGACTTTTTCCTCGTCTTTTCTGAAAGCGCCTCAATGGCCAAATCTAATTAGTGAGAGAGTGTCTCCTTGTCTTGTGCCTTTACATTTATTTTTTATCCTTCATTCCTCATTTAATCTCGGTATTGGATTTTTACTCCTTCCTTTGAGCCACATAATAAAGTTCTAGTGGAAGCAAAGCCACTTACAATTTCAAACATAAATGGTCACAGCACTCGGTAGACTCTCTCCACCCCCCGCTTCCAACTTTAGAGGGAAACGTTTCCTGATTCTCTGTTGAACGGAGACAACAGTGACTTTGTTTATTGCCTATTATATCTGGTAATATTACCTTCAGTCTATTATTTTTTAAAGGTGTGAACTGGCCATGAGTGTCCTGTGAATCATATTACAGACAGGTCGTTTGTTTGGTTCCAGTTTCTGATGCAAAATCCTAGTGTCTTTATTTGTTGTGGCGTTTCCTTCCATCTATTTTCCATTAAGGGACGTGAGGATCCGACCAGTGACCCTTCGGTTGCTACCCCGATGTTGTGCCATCTCTCCCGCTGTGATTGAGGCCTACCTCATCTTCCTCTCCTGACGTCTGTTTTCCATTAATATCATCTAAGAAAATCTCCAATTAATGAAATTGTGGCACGTAGAGAATTTCTTGAGGAACTCCTGGATACGGCAATCGAATGTGATATTCTGATCTTTGATTTCTGAGAACTGCCTCCATGAATTGTTGCCTAGGAAACAGCAGAAGCAGAGTCCAGCTCTCAGACTTATGTGGAGTGATTAGACCGTCTTTGAGAGTCAGCGCGGGGAGAGAGCGGGATTATCCATCTCTTTGGTCTACACCTGCTCCCAGTTGGTTGCAGCCATTGTATTTAACAACACTTTCTATGAAATGCTCTCTGATGTGACTCTTACAGAAGTTTGTGCTCATGAGGGGTTTGTTTCATAGCGCTACAGAACAATAAGATTATCAACTGATCCTTGTGTTAATGCAAGAAAATGTCAAACTTGATGATACTGTTTAAAAGATGAACGTGTAAAATGCAACATCCTTAACTTGAACTTATACATATACATGTACACGTGTATATGTGTAGTTCAAATCATATCACATCATCAAAGCAGGTTTATGAGGTATGATTGGGTTTATCAAAAGCCATAATTGTAGTTCTGTTATTTTAAAAAGCAGAGAGCCGCAGTTGTAAACGGGCTCTCATGTTTTACTATGGCGATGCATGATAGAGTATATCAACGTGTACATTTGTGGGTCATTTGTATTCATCGTTGATATCTGACCTGCATTATTAATTATTGAATTATACATTTATTGCAGCTGAGCTGAATGCAAAAATGGCATATATGAGGGTGACTTATACAATAACAAGTCATGACTGAACAATCATATCATTTGTGTATGATCTATGTAGGGTCGCACAATGATTTTCTTTGTGTAACTGTCTTTTTACCAGCGCTGTCCTGTAGCTGTCAGGAACCAAAGAACAACCATGGGGCTTTGACTCCTGCTGTACGACTAAATTGAGGGCTTCAGAATTCCTAAAATAGAACAAATTTGGTCCACAAATGTTTGTTGTTTTTTTGTTGTTGTCAAAGACGGCCACAAGTATAATTCAAAGTGCTACTTTCATTAGAAACTATGAAACATTCTGCAGCAGACTGGAGGAACGAGATCTTTTCATTGAAATTCACTCTGAAAAGCTGTTGTCATTGCAACAACATTGCTTCTGACCCTCTCAAATTAGACATGGGTTCTCGATGCTGACGTAACGCCTGATAAAAGCACAGACATGAGATGAGTGGCCATAAAACAGGACCCAACCTGACCCCATTAGACTCTCTTCATTTGGTGCCCATCCAGCTTGGGTCCTGGGACAGGTCTCAGTTCGTCAGGTCCAAGTGGACCATTGAGCTCCACTTCAGTGATTTTCTGGCTGTGACCTGAATACTCACAACACTGCACATGCCGTTGGTGTGTTTATGTCAAAAAGTGGAAACATGATGCCTTCATTTATTTCTGGAAGCATCAGGTCTCCAAAGACCAATCAATCCTGTTTCCTTTAGGGTGAACAAATTCATTAAAGCTCAAAAATAGTTTTTGTTTTCAAGTACGTGCCAATCGTGCCTTGAATTTATGACTATTTTTTCCTCCGTGTGAGAGTCGCTGGTGAATCGAGAATTCAGAAAACTCAAGTCTCATTCTTGCAGGTGGAAGCTGAAGGGTAAAGACCAAAGATTAGCAAAAGCAAAACATTTCCAAATGTCTTTTTTTTCCTTTGTCCCATCCTCGGGGTCAGAAATCTAAGAGGACCCTCTCACTGGGGCTGCTGCTACCTACAGTTTGTCTACCAAGACACCAGTAGGAAGGTGGCAGGAAAGGCAGCCGATGTCATCACACAGTCTGCATGGACGTCTTACCAAGTTTATACGTAGATCCATGTGTCACAGTGTGGCTGGCTCTAAACTTACTAGACCACTAAAATCTCAGCCTGGAAGAGGCTCAAGTCACAGGCGGGTCTCGGTTTCCATGTCAGGCGTCTTTTTGGTTTGCTGGCGGAGACGATCCTCAGCCGGGAAACTTGTGACGATGGACTCCAGTTGTTTGAGCTTCTGCCAACTGCCTTGAGCTCCTGGTGGAGTTTGCAGCTCTGAATCAGTTCCTCACATTCCTCTGAGGGCTCCACGAGCTGGTGAACACGTGCATGACTACGGAGGCTCACGCCAGCCATCGGGGTGGCTTGAGCCCCCAGTGTTTATACATGCTGGCACGAGGCAGGCTGGTACTGTGGCGCCATGTGCAAATCCTCTCAACGAGGGTAACGCACAACTGAATCCACAAGCTGGTCTCACTCTCCCTCTCTTTTTCCTCTCTCTCTCTCTCTCTCACACACACACAATTTGACAGTTTGCGAACTAAAATTTTATAGAATTTTGTTCATCTTCAGTCTCTGGCAGCAGGAACATAAAATGTTTGTCCAACATTTTTTGGATTTACCGAAAACAAGCAGTTGAAAAAAATGAATTCAAGACATTAATGGCAAGTTCTTGTTAACTTTTTTTGAGTGAAATATGAGGGATGTTCAACCAAATTTAAACCAACTCAGGACCAATTTAATTTTAGATTAAATAAGCTTCTTGAGATACAATTTCTCTCACGCAAAGCAGCTCACGGCTTATTAAACTTACCTCTGGCTGCCACTTCATGTTTCTGTCTCAGGATTCTGAATCCAGCCGTTCCCCAATGGTCCCATTATACCCCTCACCTTGCTCAAAATGTATTCCAACAAAAGCCCAGTCGTGCAGAAACAGCAGAAGATGTAAAATATCCGTTAGAGGCTTTTTAAGCAAAACCATCTTTTTCCTCAAATTCATTTTAGCAAAACATATTCAAATTTAAAAATGACTGCAAAAAAAATACAATTATGAAAAAACTTTATTACTTCATTTCTTATTCTTTGTACGAATGCACATTTCAGATATAAAAAGAACCATCGGTATGAAAATAGCATGGGCGTCCGAAACGGACAGTGGATGCTGCAGCAACCCCACTGACAGGACTCCACGCTGCTGAGGAGGCTCAGCGCTTGCACTTCACTGCACACTGAAGAATGAGCTATCACTGTCACACCAATATAAAAACAACCAAAGTGTACAGTTGATGGAAGATATTGCATGGCAGACAGAAATATTTTTCACTAATGTTGAAATGTAAAAGCAGAGAGCAAAAGTCTGGTTAAAGAACAGAAGCTTGTGGTAGGAACAGCAGAGAAAACTCTTCAGAACACCGATGAGCTGCCACCAATGAAACGACAGAGGATGAACCGACATAAAACATCTCACAGCACTTCTAGGCTACTTTTTGTCTGATTCCTGTTCAAATGACATCTCACATTACTTCACTGCAAACATGGTAACTAAAACTTGCATCCTGCTAAACACACACAGCTGATGTCAGCAATCAGTAGGCAAGCGGAACCAGAAAATCGCTGGCTCACGCCTCCTTTCTACACGTTACAACTGGAATCCGTAAATCTGTCAGCACACTGGAATTCCAGTTATTCTCTGCTATATGTTGGTATTCTGTGCGGCCTGGAGTACGACGAGAAAAACAGAACTTTTTCTGCAGATTTCAAGCAAGCCCTCCGTGGAGCGCGTGCCAGCAAAAACAAGCTAACAAGCAAGGGTAGCTAAGTAACAGGGTTTTGCGTCTTCTTCAGCATCTCTGTGCAATCCACGTGGATAGTTCACACATTGAAGTCTTGTGAGACGACAAAATGTAACCCTAAAAAGGCGTACTTTTTAAATAATGCGAAAAAAAACAAGTGGAAAACAATTTATTTTCACAGTAACATTGACTGGATGAGCCTGTTTGCTCTCATTTTAATTGCATTTGAGGTCAATCAAAACGTCGTCACTGTTTAAATCGACTACGTCACAAAAATAAACTTTGTCTGCAGGGGTTTTACGAAGCTCATGAGTGACGGACAGGAGTTTCATGTCCTTGTCTGGCACCGTCTCTGTCCCCTGTCTGCTTAAGTCCCGCTGATCCCCAGATGACCCGCTCCAGGCGTGTGGGATCAGATCCTAGCCTGAATCTCTCCCAACGATTACCCTCGTAGCTCTCCCACTTTCTGGAAGGTTGGTGCCAAATATTTGGACTGTTCACTGTGTTGTCTTCTCGTGATGCAGAGCAACAGAGACTCTTGCGTCCTCGCTAGCGCCACCAAGTGGACGCAATGTGATATTTTCACCCCATGTGCAGTATTAGTCTGCCCCTTTAAGTCATGGTCTGTGTGGTCCAGTGTAAACAGCTGGATGTCCAGACGGCACCAGGTAGGCAACATCTCCACAGGAAGTGCAATTCTTTTATGCAATTATCATCAGTTTTCCCACCCTCTCGCTGCCAGGGGCTGAAATATACGCTCCCGGAGGTTTACGCTCCCGGAGGTTTACGCTCCCGGAGTGCCTTCTCGCTCACTTTGTCATCCTGTTGAATAAAATCCCATCTTTGCACCACAGGGTGACTGAACCAGTTCTATGTAAACCCCTTCACATGAGTAAAACCATCCATTAACTGCTACATGAAGCAGTGTAAACCATAGTCTCTTTTTTCTATTGCTGCTATGTGTTTTAGACACGATTACCTGATGATAATGAGGATTTAGCTGGGAGTGTGTTTAGTCAGTCAGTGTGAGTTCAACAGTCGGGGCCCATTTGGCAGAATACAAACATACAAATGGGGGAATCCAGTATCTGTCACCTCTCCTCTGTTACTGTCAACAAAGGCAAAATGTCCCAAAAGAGTGTATAATGAAGCTTGAAACTTTTTTTGGGGGGGGGCGGGGGGGGGGGGGGGGAATCATACAATTTCTTTGTCATTCTTTTTTATTCCAACATTGAAAAGCAAGAATTATTGTAAAGTATAGCACCATTCAGAATACGTTATTGCATCCCTCTTCATCTGTCTCAAGGGGAGAATTGGGACACTGCAACATCTGAAACACTGAAAGGACATTTACATTGTAGCCAACAGGTTCACTTTCATGGTAAATATAGATTTAAGTATGCGTAATATAATCAAAAATGACTGGCTTAAGAACTTCCACAGATATGGTGATGCAATTAGAAGATGCACGAACGCATGTGGCTTCTCTGCAGGCGCAGCAGCTGCACCGAACACCAGCGCGGGCAGAGAAAAGGAAGGAGGTTCCTCTTCACAGCAGTCCTGCCACAATGTGAATGCAGCATCGACTCTGGCACTTGTTAAATACTCTATTATACTGAAACCTTTTCATGGGTTTTGAGTCTCTGAAAAGATTAATGGACCGGGCACGTATGGAGAGTAGTTGCCACATACCTGTACATAGAATACACAATGAAATGAAAAGTGTTCAGTATGGCAAATAAGCAGCTCGATCTAAGTATTCTGTCCAAGGCAAAGCTGCAGTCCTCAGTGAGGGGAGGTCTTCACCCAGCTGAGGCTATAATAAGAGGTAAATACGTACGTGTGGGGGGGGTCTTTGCTCTGGAGGGGCTACGCTAAGGCAGTTTAATGGTTGCTGATGCCACATCTACGTAAATACAGGGGAATCCAATTATGGTACAAACAGTTGACATTAAACCTGTAATTCTCCCTCTAATGTTTAATTGGTCGTTGACTCTCGTTTGTGCGCGGCAGATAAACAGCGATGAGTGATACTAATGAGTGGAATTAATGCAGTTGTGCCTCCAGTAACATTCAAACCACAGCCATGACTTGGGAGAGTTGCTGTGCAGCAACTATGAGTTCAACACTAGGAAGGAGAACCATTTATTTGCCTACTGGTTTTATCTCGTGTGTTAACAGCTGTGGCGAGAAGAGGTGCAAACGTGTGGAACGGCGACTCTGCCCACTCACACGACCACCTTTGCTCTCTCGGTGTTTCACGCAGGAGCGCTCGACATCGCCACAAGGCAGCGTGAGAGCGGATATTCCATATTTTAGGCCGAGTTGTTGGTGGACTGTTTTTCACCCAAGGTGCACACCCCTCACAGCTTAGTTCTGATGTGGTAAATGTACGTATCCATAAAGTATGGTCAAATGAAAGCTAACATGGAGCCTTCAGTACCCACAGGCACTTTCTCTTCTCTTAGATTCCTACACGTAGAACATCCTGGTACATCCAGCCACATACCAACACAAACATAAACTTGTAATAACCATCACATCAATGAACTTTACGTCAGGAATTGTAAATTGTTGTTAATTAAGTACAGGTTTTCAGTGAAGATTCTCAGTCACCCAGGTCTTCAGTGCTGTGTCTTAGTCAGCTGGACTGTTTCAGTTTGCTTGAAAACATTTCACCTCTTACCAAAGAGGTTTCTTCAGTTCCGACTCCCTGGTGGGGGCCAGAGTGGAGGGTGCAAGTCTAGAGTCGAGTCACAGCCAGGCAGAGACATAAAAGCCGGCAGCTCCATCCATCCATCCATCCATCCATTTTCTAATGCTGGGGGGTGGAGCCTATCCCGGCAGCATTCAGGTGAGAGGCAGGGTTCACCCTGGACGGGTCACCAGTCCATGGCTCTCCCAGCCATACCTGCAGTCAATTTAGAGTCTGGATTAACCTCGAGCCTGCAACTCACCACCAGTAACTTAGCACTCAAGAAGCCTTGTGAATAAGAAGCGAAGCATCTTCAAGGAAGCTGAAACTGTCCAGCTGACTACCACAAAGCCCCTGAGATAAAGTACAAGTTATTTGTGTACATTCAGATTACAGTACCCCCCCATAACCTACTCATTCTTCACGCTGTATAGAAGTACTGACAGTTATGCAAGCAGAGGGAACCTAAAGACCTCATGTGGTTGTTATACAAGACATTGCTGTTTTATAAATGTATCTCAAAACTCTGAGAGAGAACAGCCATATTCAGTCAAAGCCAGACTCCAGTTTTTATTGATCGTTATTCCCTGATTGTAGTAGAAGATGGTACCCATCCCTTCAGAAGAAAAACCTTTACACGCCGGATACGATGTGAAATTTTGGCGCGAAAAAGTTTAGATTTACTATGGTATGATGCAAAATTGACAACATTTCAATATCATCGTAGTTCTATTTCAGGCTTGTTACAAGCTGCTTTTGCAAAGCCAGCGCTGTCCTGAGTAAATGAAGGAATCCCCTAGAGGTGATTATAGAATAGATAGAATGATTAGAATAATTATCAATAAGGACACAAAAATGAGAACACTTTGGGACACCCACACTGTTTTAACAGAGATTAAACACATTTTTAAAAATTTGCTCTTTAAGAAACGTTGCTGGGTTGCCGGCCAGCGTGATTGATGAGCTGCTCGGCCATTTTGCCGCTCCGTTGTTTAACCTTTTCATCGACCAAAGAAGTGCAACACAGAGACCCTGGAACAAGACTGACGGGGCGAAGAGATTCACCTGAGCTGCTGAGAGGCAGCACCAACAGCAGCTGACCGACAACTGCGGAGGGAAACGGCAGCATTATGAAACCCCTCAAAGGACAAGTCAGTAGACAGGAGGGCAGAGTGGGTAATCACACAGGTGGGAAGTGAAAAAATAAAACACAGGAAGTGCTCAACAACACAAAAGTGGAAACAAGTGAAGTGAGTCAAAAACATGGGAGGGCAAGAACGATTATCAGCCAAACAGACATGGTGGAATTAGGACGACACACACATCAGCGTCCACAGGAATCTAGTGGAAACCTCATTTAATCATTTTCCCAGGTAAATTTTTTGCAGGAGTTTTTCTTCCTGACTAATAATAACATGTAATTAATGACCTACCTGCCTGATTCTGTGTGATTATTTCATCCGAGGTTTTGGACTCGGCGTGCAAAGGACTGAAGGCACTATGAATGGTTTGAATGTCCTAGGACTTTTCCTCAACTGGATTTGACTGATGGCTGCATAAAAACACAGTTCACTCCCTACGACACGAGTCATCTTCACCACTGACAAGGTTCATGTAGAGGAGCCAACCCCTTTTCCTTTTTTGTACTCTTATTGTCATCGGCACAGTCCATTCTCTGAGTAGAGCATGTGAGAAGCCAAAGTCACAGGCGGACGCGTCCCCCGCTGGCCTGCAGACACCCTCCGTCCTGTTTTTTATGTCCAGATGACTTCGTCAGGTACCACGTGAAACCATTTATTTGGTGGTACCTTGACTTAATCTTGAATATGCTCAGTTAAACTTCACCGTCCTTTGTTGACAAAAAGGCGCCTGCGGTGTGCTAAAGGTAGAGGTAACCCACCCAGTAGACGATGTTGAAAAGCAAGAAGGAGGTGGGAAAAAAGACACGAGAGTATGCGTCCAGTTCAAGTAGATCTATGTGGACGCGTCCTTTCCTCCACGCACCGTCTTTACACTCCTCGTAGCAGCAGAAGAAGCTCTGGCAATCTTTTCCATCCAGACACTCGTACATGCACGTGTCGTCCAAGTCCTGCCAGTACATGGAGTTGTTCAGAGCGATGGTGGTGTGCGGAGGTCTCACGTCTAGGACAGAGTAGTTCTGAAAAGGCAAAACACATACAAAGTTTTAGGGTTCAAAGGAAAAGGAATTAAGACTTTTCTACCCAGACCCTAATTTCCCGTGTGTTTGAGCTGAAATGATTGATGGACACACTTTCTGAATGGTTCTGACGCTGGGCGAGAACATCAACTGAAAACTGCTACGCCATAAAAATGGGCCATTATTTATGGAACATGACAATTTTGGGGGAAATTGGCTTATTTGCCAGCCTTATTCACTCCACAGAAACTGCCTAGCTGCCAGTTAGCTTACAAGGAATGGTAGTGGAAGTGTTAATATACCTCTGTCAAAGTCTGGCTGTGTATACCACTGACATGGAGTACCTACTTCAATTGAAATTTAGAGACAGATGAATAGCCAGATACACTGTCCAGACAAGGCGTGCTGATTTGATGCAGCACTTTAAAAAAAACAAACTAGGAGAGGGAAGCATGCTAAACAATCCTCATACACTACCATTTACTGCGCTAAGCTAACAAGCAGTAAAGCTCTGGGTCCCAGTTCCTATTAGCTCATTAGCATTCCTTATTGATCAATTCCACCCAAACGAATGAGAAATTGAAAAATTGTAAAACAGCAAAATTCCCCTCAAAGTCACGCTGCACCGAATGGAGGATGGACAGCAGTCACGCTACATCACCTGATCCACTGAATGAAGGTCGAGCTGAACAAAAGCATGGTGATGTCAAAGTTCAAAACAAAACTTGTCACCCACCTGAAACGCTCATTTGAAAATACATTTTAATTTTGAGTGAGAGTAGATGAATCCATAGCTGTGCTTCTCTACAAAACCAGGTTACATGGCAATAATTCTCATTTTTATCAGAATAAAAGTAAGCCAAAAGCTCACAATAAAATCCACGGAATCAAACTTCAGTCCTCACTGCCTTTATGTCGCATGTGACAGATCCTCCTACCAGACCCATCTGTCGAGGAGGCTTGTTAAAGGCAGCGTCCCTTAAAATAGTCGCAGCTTCCTCAGAAGACAGAAAGAGCAGCATCGCTTCAAGTGAACCATGACACATTCTCTCAGCTCCATCTTGTAACAATAAAACCCAGACTGCTTCTGTAGCAGGAGACGCAGGGCCACTGACTCAGTCTACACTTTCGCATTTCCCTGTGATTTGGCTTGTTTGGTCTCTACTCACCGGTCTTTTACTTCTGATGCAGCTGGGTCTCCGAGTGCTGTACGAGTAGTAATTTAACGTTGCGTATTCCATCAGTGCAGCAAAGACGAACAGGAAGCAGACGGTGACGAAAAGGTCCATGGCAGTGACGTAAGACACTCTGGGGAGTGAAGTCCTGGCCACGGTGCTGAGGGTGGTCATCGTCAGCACGGTGGTTATACCTGACAGGCAGACAGGACAAGCTCTTCTTCACAAGAAAAAAAACAAAAAACTAAGGTTTTTCGTTTTGTCATGTGGCGTCTGACTGATGATTTGAGATGCGTCCAGTATTAAATGTTGCAAGAATGATTTCAAAGGACAACGAACCCGCTAACAGTCAGAGACTAAATCCTCCGTCCTCACTTCAAACATTCCAGGTCGTTTTGATATGACGGGGAGATTTGAAACTACAATGTGAGAGAAACAGCAGAGCACTCAAAAAGTGAGAATTATTATAAGTATTTAATGTAGGTAAAATAATAATAATAATAATAATAATAATAATAATAATAAAAAACAGGAAACCAAGGGCTGCAATTAAAGACTACAGCATACTTCAAAAGCTAAGAGTTGAACAGTTTCCTCCGGAGAGTTTAGAAGTTTTGTTGTTTATGTCCAAAAACGTGTTTTACATCTACAGTACAGCAATCATGGATGTGCTTTAACAATACTGGTAAGGTAGTAAGGACTTTAACAACCTGTCTGATCTCTAAATTAAACCAGCAATTTAACAACAACCATGAAATAAATCATCTGTAAAGGAGGTCGGCTGCTTCACTCCGCCGGGTCAGAGGCTTAAATCGTGGCTGAAGCATCGTAAACGTTCACGGTGACTGGAGGCGCTGTCGTCGTCTCTGCTGCGGGGGATCGCTGCAGGGATTCAACATATCTGAAGGTCTGCTCATCTCTTATACCATAAGCTGCTAATATGATGCTGTGTTTTATGTCTGAACATCATCGACTCCCAGGTGAACTCAGACATGCTGCTAAACACGCTGATATGACCTCTCCCATCTCTTCCTAACTCCAGCCTGAATACACAGGTGGGCAGGAAGCTGATGACACACAGGTGGAGCACATTAGGGCAGCACAGGTAATCCCAGGGTAGGAGGCTCAACAGGAAATTACAATAACTACCACACGTGGCAGTAATTACAGAATAAAATGGAAAATGGACTTCCAACGTAGGGACACTAAATCAAGGAGAAAAGAAGAAAAACTACAGGTAAAGGAGACCAAAAATCGAATGTTGCGCATGAAAGTCAGGAAGGACGCCTGTGATGACTTTAAACTCTGACTGTGGCTGTGAGAGCAATGAGACTCAATCAAAACGGCAAAGTTTTGGAGCGTCAGAAAAGCGTCCTCGTTCAGGCGTTTGTAGCCCTCGATGTTATCTCTCAGACAGGAAGAACTGCAGGTGTCGTCTTTGCAAGCCTGGTTGGCTGCCAGTTACAAGAAGACAACAACAGATTTCAGAAGCGAGGAGTTACAAATAGCCACCAGGCGTTTTTTTTTTGCTTCCTGTCTCTAAATTGGGGGCTGAGGTGTGGAAGAACAAATTTTGCATTGGAACATTTTGTGAATCTGGCCCAGAGATCTGGAAACGCTGGAACGCTCAAGCAGTCCCTTGATTCATTATTCATTATATTACAAGTGTGGTAAGCACATGCATCTCTTCAGGTCATTTAATTACGCTAACGATGAGAACTTCACATCAACTCACATCAGATTTCACTGCCGTGTCTGATCAGACGTGAATCAGATTGAAAACAGACCTCTGTTCCTCGGCATCTTTATTCTTCCCTCCCTTCCCTTTAAGCATTACAGAGTTGCCAAAACCAGAAAAAAAGACCACCTATTTTACTGAGGTTGCCATGGCAACAAGCTGCTGGACCCATCTATTTCAGGTGGATCTCTCACACTTTTACTTTAGCCTGTGCCTGTTACAGTGATTACCCCTCACCTGCTTTCTGCTGATGCTGGATGGGAGTTTTTCACTAAACAATAGAAGGAGCAGCAGATTCCACCAGAGGAAAACTCTGACGAACACATTTATCTTTCGTGACACCCTATACACACACACACACACACACACACACACACACACACACACACATATATATATATATATATATATATATATATACACACATATAAATATATATATATATATATATATATATATATATATATAGGGCTGCACGGTGGTGCAGTGGTCAGCACAAGAAGGTTCCGGGTTCGAGTCCCGGCTCCATCACAGGATCTTTCTATGTGAGTCTGCATGTTCTCCCTGTTCCTGCGTGGGTTCTCTCTGGTACTCCGGCTTCCTCCCACAGTCCAAAGACATGCAATTGGGGACGAGGCTGATTGATTCTCTAAATTCACCGTAGGTATGAATGTGAGTGTGAATGGTTGTTCGTCTCTGTATGTTGGCCCTGCAATGGACTGGTGACCTGTCCAGGGAGAACCCCGCCTCTCGCCCGTTGACGCTGGGATAGGCTCCACCCCCCGCGACCCTTAATGTGTAGGAATAAGCGGAAGATGACGATGGATGGATGGATAAATATATATATATATATATGTATGTATGTATATGGAGTCGGGAGCATCAGTTGTGTTGTGTAGAAGTCCGGTTGGTACACAGCTGACAGCTCTGTTTGACAACTGCTTGAATTGATGTCAAGAACCAATCAGCTCAGTAAAGAGAAACGACTGTCCGTCATTACTTTAAAAACTGAAGGTCAGTCAGTCCGGAGTATTGCAAAAACTTTGGAAGTGTCCCCGAGTGCGGTCGCAAAAACGCTCACATGAGGACCGTCCCACCCGGACCCAGACCCACTGGATAAAGCGGAGGAGGAGGACAACAACGAGGAGGAGGAGGACCGTCCCAGGAAAGGAAGACCAAGAGTCTTCTCTGCTGCTGAGGATGAGTTCCTCCAAGTCACCAGCCTCAGAAATCCCAAGTTAACAGCACCTCAGATTAGAGCCCAGATGCCACACAGAGTTCTAGTAGCAGAACACCTCACATCAACTGTTCACGAGTCCAAATTTGAGGTCTTTGGTTCCACCTGCCGTGTCATCATTATACGCAGAAAAGGTGAACGGATGTCCTCTACAAGCATGGTTCCCACCAGGAAGCATGGAGGAGGAGGTGTGATGGTGTGGGGGGGCTTTGCTGGTGACACTGGTGGGAGTTTATTCAAAATTGAAGGCAACTGAACCAGCATGGCCACCACAGCGTCCTGCAGCAACATCCATCTGGTTTGCGTTTAGTTGGACCATCACTGATTTTTCAACAGGACGATGACCTCAAACACACCTCCAGGCTGTGTCAGGGCTTTGACCAAGAAGGAGAGTGATGGAGGGCTGCACCAGATGACCTGGCCTCCACAGTCACCTGACCTGAACCCAATCCAGATGTTTGTGATGAGGTGGAGCGCAGAGTGAAGGCAAAAGGACCAACAAGTGCTCAGCATCTCTGGAAACTCCTTCAAGACTGTTGAACCCTTTCAGGAGACGACCTCATGAAGCTCATGGAGAGAACGCCAAGAGTGAGCAAAAGTGATTTACTGCACACTTTTTTGTTTACTACATGATTCCATATGTGTTCATTCATAGATTTGATGCCTTCAGTGAGAATCTAAAATCTAAAAAGTCATAAAAATGAAGAAAAAGCATTAAATGAGAAAGTGTGTCCAAACTTTTGACAGGTAGAATTTATATGATTCAAATATGAATGAGCAGAACAATGTGCGATTTGCCTTTCATCAGCAGTCGGTACAGTACAGTTCAAAACGAAGTACACCTTAAAACATGACAGAAGTGGATGATGTAATATTTTGGTGGCACTGGGTCACTGTGAGAGAGAGCAACACACAAAAGATTGTTTCCATTAAAAGCACACACACCACTCAGAAGCCAAAAATATAGTTTCCCGCAGCAGCTGGCAGAGACGGCTCATGCTTTACCCTCCTGAGGTTCAAAAGAGGCAGAATTAGACTGCTGCAAATACTATCAATGCATCCTCGTAGAAGTTTAAATTACTCTGCCTCAGGAAGCATTTTTAGCACCAAAATCTAATTAAATAAGGATCTGGGCAAGCACACAATACTCAAACGTGAATAACTGATTCGACGTGAACAGAGAAAAAGCTGAAAATAACAGTGAAATCAATTACCTTGCAAATGTTCCACAGGACTGCACAACAACAAAAAGTGCACAAAAAAAGGGAAAAAGCATCACAAAACAGAGACAGCAGATGGAATGACTCAGGTTAAGCCAGTATTCATGCAGCGTCATCATAAAGGGCACTTTCAAAACAGGCGAGTGAATCATGATTCACGTGTGTGAATGCAAACCTGTGTAGTAGCATGTTGAATATGACGAGTGTCTCCTATGTTCATGGACACGCACATGTTTTCGGAGGGTTTACTGTACCTAGAGCAGTTCTGGCTGGGGTGGCGTCCTTTTTGATCCAGAATGACACCCAGGAGAGGACGACGGTGAGGATGCAGGGGATGTAGGTCTGGATGGTGAAGTAGCCCATCCTTCGACTCAGGTCAAAGTACACCGTCATCACCACATAGTCACCTTAGTGTGTCAACAACACAACCTGACGTGAGTGTAAACCCACTTTTAGAGAGTGAATAGAACAATCCCATTAGAAAAACTGACGTGTGATGTTTGACGTCAATGGAAAGGAGATGTTTAAGTAGCGTAAATAAACAAGTAAGTTAATTTTCCTCCACTGACACTCAGGTATATTATAACTTAACTCCTAATCAAGCCAGTGGATGTGAAGTGACTTTAGACAGTGACGGGTGTATCCTTGATGCAACACGTGTGATGTCATCATGTCCAAGTGAATGTAATTTTAAATATCTTTTAAAGGCGTTTTTCAACCTGGCCTCAATTCTCTCTTTTGTTTGGGTCCAAACAACAACTACGACTATCGTGCAGGGAAACGAGCGCCACAGCGTCTGAGACAGTGTTAACAGGTCGCGTCATGAACGACTCACAGCAACAGACGAACGTGAAGTCACACGCCATCTGGCAAAAGTTCCAGTCCAGGTGGCGACAGTAAAGCACAAATGATCTGGTTTATGAATTATCATAATATGAGTCCTCAAGGTTTACTTAAGTGTTGTCCCAGAAACATACTCACCTCGCTGTCCCTCCACTGAATACCTTCCTTCTGCTGTACTCAAAGAGTTTGTTTGAGTGACATCAGAGTTGCGTGAAATCCGATTATGACTGGTTAGACTGAGGTTGGACTGCAAAAAATCTGATCTGGCCCAAGATTAGATTTTTAAAAGATCAGATTCCTTGCGATCCAAACTGTTCGCCCCGTCATGAAAAAAGCAGATCTGAACATAACAACCTAATTCTGGCATCGTTTGCCTGCAGCCTGAATGGAGCTTCAGGCTGGATTTGCACACGCATGACTTGACCTTTGCTTTGGGACTAATGGACAATTTATTTAGTGCATCAACATCAAACTATCTGATGAGGTGAATGTTGCTCCTTCCCATCACTCCTTCAACACATCTGCCCGGTGGGCGTGGCCACAGAGATTCGGCACAACCATGAGCAGCAACCCACCCGTACGATATGTTGTAACTATTATCAGCGCACAAAGAAAATTAATGTAAAATACAAAGCCTTTATGATTTAAAAAAAAATCCTCACCACACGCCTGAGAAGGCATCTGAACTGGTCAGTCACTTGCTAATGCGAGCGCTAATGACGAGGTTAGCAACACGTTCTAAATTAGCTCAGCAGGTATGCTAGCTTGCTACAAGCTCTGTGGGAGCCCATCTCAAGTCCCTATCTCTGGGAGTGTTTTCCAGTTCTGGCACTGCCACAACAACCATACAACCACCATCTGCTGGCTGACATTAAACCCAATGATAGACATAATTGGGGGAATTAGACTTAACGTGGAGAAAGGCTTAAGACTTGACTTAGATGTGTGACCAAAGTCTTGTCTGTGGCTTGGCATGGCTCAGGGGTAGAGTGGCCGTCTAGCAACCGAAGGGTCGCTGGTTCGATCCTCGACCCTGGTGACCATGTCCAAGTGTCCTTGAGCAAGATACTGGACCCATAATTGCTCTTGATGAGTAGGTTGGCGCCTTGCATGGCAGCCTCCACCATCAGTGTGTGAGTGTGTGTGTGTGTGTGTGTGAATGAGACGATACTGTAAAGAGCTTTGAGTACCGCTAAGGTAGAAACGCGCTATATAAAACTGAGTCCATTTACCATTTGCCTGTTTTCAGACACTGCCAACAACAACCTGAGCCTGTCAGCAGTTAAAAACGACACTATTAGAGGACAGACTTTGACATGGCTAATGCCAGCAGCAGTTGTTAGCATGTTTGAGGTTGTCGCTCTATACTTGAACAATTCTAGTACCCATTGTTTTGATCCCAATCTGAGAAAAAAGGTTGAACAACAGCAGACCCTTCAAACCGGGAAATGTATTCGAAACTCTCAACCCAGGAGAGATACACAATGATGCCTATCTCTGGAGAACACCTGACTATTCTAGCAGTTGGTGAAACTGTCTTTGTGCCTTAAGTGTCTTAAAAAGTGGAACTCGCTGTGAATGGATGACTCATATGTTCTTTGCTTCAGACTGGCTCTCACAGAGCAGATTCCACATGTCAAAAGATGTTTTTTGGTGCCTACAGTACAAGGCCTGCACGTAGTGATTATTTTCATCACTGATTAAACTTCCTATGATTTTCTTGATTTATGTGACTTTATAAAACATCAATTAACTGTGGAAAAATACGTGTATGCACCCAAGGGTGTGTGTGTGCGTGTCTTACCTGCTGTAGTGTGTATTACATCTGTCGTATTTCTCAGACCCATAAAGTCAAACTGGTAGAGGCGCCAGGACTTCTGGTCAGCCGCTTCCACAGAGTTCTTCCTCCACTTGTAAATCATCTCATCTCGCGGGTATCCATCTGCAATTACAGCGAGCATGTGTGAGTGCCTCTTGGAGCTGCACTCCACATGATGGATACCCTGCACGGGCTAGGGACCCCAGGCCCCCCACAGTAACATTTGTCTTGCGGTGGAGGCCTGCTGATGATAAGGGCAGTCCAGAGTGAAGACAGAGGCAGATTGAATGACATCTGTGACTCACTTAAGTGCTGGATTAATCTTGATGGTGGGCCTGACCTTCGCACGTGTGCACGGAGCCTGCCAGTGCTTTTACAATCCATCACGTGAGCTTAATGATCTGTTAATGATTACATTTCTACTTTTGTGCTGCACTAAAGCAAATCTCTCTTCTCTCACACGCACACATGATCATTTTGAGTAAAAAGCCTTACAAGATTATCATATTGCCTGACAGCAATTTGATGTAATAGGCTTTCAATTAAGGAAAGTATGAACTGCAGGGGAAGACGTTGCACAAATTAATAATTGTTTTCAAACATACTTGATGAATGAATTCCATTAACATTTGCCACATTTCTCCCATTTGCTATTAATGAAACCATTAAAGATTCAGCAATTGGTTCACAAAATCAAAAGGTTCAGGAAATAAAAGCTTGAAAAATGAGTTTATGAATGGCAACGTGGGATTAGTAATGTTCTTTGCAAAAATCATTAGTAATATCCTCATGGAAAAGTTCATGATTGCATTTCTAAATCAACTGGAAGAAAACAGCACTTTTCAAAACAAAAGTGCTTTATTTATAACTGGATGCTTCCACTCAGTGAGTTAGGGATGAACGACTGATCGGTAAATCAATTGCTCAAATTATTTGACGTGGTAAATGCCAAATGTGTGTCAGTGTGAGTACTGTGTACATACTGTGGTGCTGCAGAGCTATCCCAGGCTGTAAATGGTATAGTACAGAGTTTCTTCCACATCAGAAACAATTCAAGATGGTTTTTTTTTTAATGGAAATATTAATTATGACACAGCAGCACGGTGGTGCAGTGGTCAGCACTGTCCCCTCACAGCAAGAAGGTTCCAGGTTTGAGCCCCAGCCCGAGCATTGGATCTTTCTGTGTGAGTCTCCATGTTCTCCCTGTTCCTGCGTGGGTTCTCTCTGGTACTCCGGCTTCCTCCCACAATCCAAAGACATGCAAATATATAATATAATCCTATAAGGTTATTATTCATTTACCGATAGGATTATTGTAATGGGTGACTTCATCCAATCTGCACACCTTGAAGGAGGTCGACACTGCTACATACTGTGAAACAACAGCTCTGCAATGATCAGGGAAGTTGCAAGTGTTGTAACCTCACCTCATGCCTCCACTACTTATTTTAGTTCGTAGTTTTCACTGAGCTTGAGGGTCTCTCTTTTCAGCAGTGGATTCTTGTTGGTGATTGGAGCAATTCCAATTACTTCAGAGTGCAGATTTTCACATGAGGTTTGAGGTGATTCGTCTCCTGTATTCTCTTAGAATCTCTATTACAGGTTTGCAGATCTGTGCGTCTGGTTCCGATTCCCCGTTTTCCTTCCACTGAGGGAAAAGTAACTTCTACCTTTGGAGATAAATCACCAGCTTGTCACTACACCTTAGTGCTGGAAAAACTGGGGAAAAGAAAAGTAAAAGGGAACCAGATGGTAGTAGCGTGTTTTGTAAAAACCAAAACAATGAAGTGAAAGATCCTAAACTAGACCTGGTCAGTCTGGCAGCTGGACTCTGAGCACTGACTGAGGGCTGTGGGGATGTTGCATCCAAGCACAGCAAAGAGGATCACACAATTCACCTCAATAACCACTGAGAGAGGAATAGAGGAGGGCCGAGGAAATGTCACTACTGAGTCTAATCAACTTCTGGTTGTTTACCATCATTGAAGAAACTGTTGGTTTTAGGATGACAAGTGCTGCAGCTCTCCAGAGGGATGGAAACTGGCATCAATAATTTTATAAAAGAAATAATCGCATTTGTCTAATACTTTTCAACAAAAAATTAAAAAAAGTGCTTTGGAATGTTATATATTCAATGTAAACCAGTAAATGTAAAAGTCCATTTTGACAAACATAGAAAAACACAGATCATAAAAGGTGTCCCATAAAATGAGTCTTCAAGAAGTGAGACTACGTAGGAAATACAGTCTGCTCTTCAGGGGAATCCTTCCATCGCCTCGAGGCCCTGAGAGTGAATGAGCAGACACCCTGACGAGCTAACAGGGTCCTAACAGCTGATGTCAGACTGCAAGCCTGGTTCCTTTTGGGCTAAAAGGTCAAACTGCGGTTCATTTCTTGCAGAGAACCACAGATTTTCCTGGCCAAGGCTGCAGAGGGAGGCTCTGTCATTACATATGTGTTGATGGTTGTGAGATGTTTCTTCCTATCCTGGGAATTTCCTGGAGCTATTCTAGGAACGAATCCCATTCACTCACTTTGGAGATCCAGCAAACCATCAAACAATCTGTAACTACACAGAACTGAAACCCCAAACTCCAACCAAGATTCTCTAACAGCTTTGCTGTTACTCATGCATGAAAACACTAATTGAGATCATTTGGACCTTGGAGGCCATGTTCATCACAGTCAGCCAATGAGAAACTCCACAACTCGACCGCTGACCAATCAGGGCAAGCCCTGCAGGTCCAGCCAAAAACACCCTCCCATGAACGCAGTCATTTGCTCCATTTATCTTTGTATAAAAGATTGATTGGTAAAACTTTGGTATTCCCTAACACTTTCAAAATATTAACAGACTACTTACCTGATAACTGATTAGAAAAACTAGCACAACATTCATTTATAATTCAGATTAAATAGTTCCACCAGTATCAGACATGCTCTCCCAACCAAGATATTAGACAGTAAATATTGTTTCTAACTCAGCAGACGAGCTGAAAAGCATTATCTGATGTAATTGTGATTCTCGACAGAGTAGCCTGCATACTCTGCTCCCTTTATGTCTGTCTATCCAACTATGCTGCATATTTGCATTGTAATCAGTTGATTATTCCAGAGTCCCACAGGCATGATGGCTTTAAAGATAAGAGACAGACTTAATCAGAAAAACATAGACGTCGTCATGGCAACAGGTATAAAGGTTTGTCAGGAAATGGGTGTAACAGATCGCAGCAGGGTAGGTCCACACACGTGGAGCGGGCAGGTTCAGGCTCTAATAAGCTTGACGAGATACAAGGTCTCATCACAAAAAAATGTCATGACAACATTTTCTCTCACCGCCGATCCGCAGCACATCAAAAATCAGACCGTTGTTGTCATTGGACACACTGCTCCTCACCCCGGACACACAAAATCTACTTCTACACAGATTCCTTTAAAGGTCACATCCCAGGGTCGAATAGTGAGGTAAATATCACCATGGGAACTTCAAACAACCTCAGGCTAGAGAAACAGTTAGACGTCGTTCGGACGTCGCTCTCCAATCAGAGCGTTTTCTGTCCACTCTGGGATTTGAAAGTGATGGGATCAGATTTGCTGCGTCCAGACATCTGGAGCGGACCAGTCTGGGGCTGAAAGTCACAAACTTTAGGCGGTAAATATCACAAGTGACACAAATGGTACTTTAAAACCTTATTTGAGCTTTCGAGACCGACACGGATCTGATTGGAATCCGATTTCCCACAGCTTCCAAATGTGGTTTGGATTTGATTCCCCCCAAAAAAACAGAATTCATGTGATCTTTGGCTGTCCAGATGATTTAAAAATCAATCTGAAAAATCTGGATACAGCTTTTTTCTTGACTGGGGGTCTGAATGAGACCTTAGATGCTGACCTACAGAAATTCAGGTTTGTAATAAGGATTTCTTTGATGGAACTTTGGGATATAATATGAATTTTGGTCAACATAACCTATCTTTCCTTTAGTTCTGTTGATGCTTGTCAAATTTTTTTAAATGTTGCCATAGTAACCTGCAGTCCAGCATGAATGAGCGAGTCAAGCTACAATATTCTGCATTTTTATGTATGTATATGTGTGTATATATATATATATATATATATATATATATATATTACAGTAAACAATAAAATATAAATAACAATAATCAATCAAACCAAATTATGACAGCTTGTTCAAAAGTGAGTAAAAGCCAAGCTTTTTAATTCCTACCCCTTAGTAGCAGCACTGGGGGGCAGTTTCAGGCTGGGGGAGGTTTTAGCTCAGGAGCTAATCAACAGCACAGGTTACTCACCCGCTCCCAGGCAGCAGTCAGCTGGTCTGGGCTGGCAGGTATCAGCCCTGTGTCATCCACTTTACTGCTGGGGAAACTGGGCGCCAATTTCATTCTTAACTGCACTTGTCTGATTTCATCTTATTCCAACTTCTCTGCTCCTAAATCAAAGTAGCTGCTTCAATTGATCAGATGAAATAAAAGATTCAATCTCCAGATTGGAGAAGTTCCTTTTTTTGAGCTAGTTTGTTCCTCTCCATGTTGTACACTCGGGGGGCTTCTGAAAGAGAATATGTTTGGGTATAATATTGTTTATTTTTGACCGCTGCATTCATCAGGAGCAGATCATTCCCACACTGTGATCTGCAAGGTATGAGCGCTTTCATAAATCACTCTTGAATTCTGCTTTAAAATGATTTCTTCGCTCAGATACGCATCACTTTCTATGCTTGATTGATAAATGGGGCCATTCTGAAGTCATGCAGAAACACAAGGAAACTGGCGAGGGACACAAAGGGAAACACAGGGAATGACTGAGTATCCACTGATGATCTGGCAGCTAAAGATGAGAAAACAGGACTGATCACTAACAAGACCCACCTGAGACCCATTAGAGTGGGGAAAGAAAACCCAGCACAGACAGGAAGTCAAGGCAACATGGACACATGAGGGAGGAATTACCAATGAAAGAGGTAGTAAAAAAAACAAAAAAACAGAGACTAGCAAAGAAAACATTACAGGTCTAAACAGGAATCGGGACACTAGTATGCTGTGAGTATGGACTGTTTGTATGATTGTGTGTACCGTTTATGGGGAAATATCAGTATGTTGGGTAGTGGACTATGCTGGCACACAGCTACCTGAAAGAAATGCAGTGATTAGAGCAACAAACCGTAGCAAACAATGACAACAACCGTGGAAACTCCAGCGTACCTTCAATAATGCTTCAATTTCAGTGCATGTATAAGGAAATAGTTTGTGTAGGTCAACCTGGAGGTTGGCATCATCAGTGGTTCCCTCAGCCAGAACTGAATGATAATTTTTGCACTTTATGTTCACTTTAAGCTCTGTGGAAAACAAAATGGATGTTTACTTGCCCATTATGGATGAACAACACGGTGGATGCATGGCTTCAGCGTTACCATAACTAGCATAGTACTCCTGCTTTCCATGCTCTAATATTTGTAGTCTTCTTAGGTTGTTTTTTTGACACACAAACACTTTAAAACCAGATCAAGCACTGGAACTTCAAGGGAGTAAAATCAACAGTCTTTATTTCAGGCATCTAACAAAAGCCAATCCAACAATCTTGACTGTGAGGGAGCTGAACATGTAGCAATGCTAACCTACTTCAGACGTTAGTGTGGGTGAGGTTACACACCTCAAACCAGCGAGGAGGATCTCATTTGTGTGAGCATTGCTTCTGACATATACAACTGTACATTAACACCAAAATCAACTGATAAAAGGTACATTAAGTGGCTTCTTGTCACTGCTGATCTTCTTCACACGAGCATCAAATTGTTTCAGCTCACACTCGCAGAAGCTAGCTGTCTTCATTCAGCAGTATCATCAGAAACATGCTCCAGAGTGGACGAAGAACTTTAATACAGACTTGTACTCACAGCTAGAGAAGATGAGAGGACAGGAGTGCTCGTCCATCGGAAAGTTGTGCAGCTGCAACTGGCACTCAGCGTTTATAGTCAACCTGCAGAGACAACAGTGGAATCATTGGAGGAAATTCTCTGACTGTATAGCATTTGTCCAAAGCGCTTCACTATAAAACCAACCGTATGTCACATTCTACATCAGCTAAGACCTTTGACAGAAAAGAGTAGCAATTGCAAGGGGTCCAAACTTTGATTGGTGCAGATATGGGAAGCCAATCAATTGACTGGAAGAGGGGAGAAACGTGAGAGGTTGAGGGCTGGCTGGAGACCAGATGGACAGCTGCATTCTGGATAAAGACCTGATGGCAGAGGCGGGTGGTCCAGCAAATCCCACTGCAGTAGTCAAGCAGGGAAAAAAGTGCCTGAACCAGAATTTAATCTACTTGCTGTGTGAGGAAAGGCTGAATGTGAGGATGTTGTAGAGGGAGAACCTACAGTTGCAGCAAAATGGGCCGAGCAGGACAGCTGAAGATGGCTGAGGCTCCTGAAAGGTCACAGGTCTGTGAGAGGTCAATTTCTCCCAGTAACACCTAAATGTATTTGTGTAAATCTGCTGCAAAAAAGGCCAAACAATAAGGGTCTTTGTCTTTTTTCTTGCAGCTTGTGAGTCTTTGTAATTCTTTTCAATGTGAACGCCACGTTTTCAGACTGCCAGCAACTTTACAGGGTGGTAGGCGTCTTTTCTTTGCTGAGCCTGTGGCTTTATTCTGTGTTTGCAAAAAGTCCAAAAATGTTCGACTGTGAGGTAAAACGCCATTCAATTTAAATAACAACAAGAAGGGAGAAGCATCCTAACCAGACCACTGCACTCATAAAGATGTGCAAAATCCCACAAAGGCTTGAGTCTGTCTTCGCTTCCTCTGTGATGCAGGCTTTAATTCACCCAGAACGGACATTCTGTCTCATAGCAACCAAATGCTGCATCTTCTCTGACAAACATTTTCTATTTCAGTAGAGCACTTGGTGTTTTTAGCTAGAAAAAAAAAAATACACAGGGTTTTAATGGACGCAAAGCCTATGTGGGGCTGAGGCCACTCAGTAGGGGCCCATGCTGACCTACTGTACTTTGAGCCTTGATGGCTGTTCCTGGCTGACTGATGAAGGTACAGTAACTGTAATGTTACTGTTTTGTTTTTGTTTTTTTTAAACAGTGAAGATTAAATTAGAAAAGAAAATTACAATTTAGTATTCAAACGGATGAAATTAAACTAAAGCTGGGGAGGGACAAGTGCTGATTGAAACATCCATAGTTTCATAATCCAAGTTTGTTTTGGTTCTTTGTGACGAAAGCAGCTGGATGAATCTGCTGTTGAACTCCATGTTTATCACATCTTGCTGCCTCACTGGACTGCGTTCTTGATCTTCTTTTATATTGAGATTTTCCTTGTTGGGTTGTTCTTGACTGTCTGTTTTATGTTGTTCTCATATCAGAAAGACATGATGCTAAACTCTTCATTTGTCAATATTCACTGTACATTTTCTGAGATGTTTCCTGAATGGCTCATAAAGTAAACATTTGTCTTTATAGGTTAATCAGCTGGACCCTATTTGATTAATGGAATTTTTATAATTAATTAATCATTATGTGGATGACACAAACATTTAATATAATCAACACTTCTTTTGAGGTGAAAATGTACTAAACAATAGTTTAGCTAATAATCTCATGCCACTCTGACATAATTAATGGGGGGAAGTATCAGTATTTCCTGAGAACTTGATTTCTTAAAGTCACATTTAAGTGTAGAACTACCTTATCTGATCAAAACTATTTAACCCAAGACAAAAACTTCTCTTTTCTACTACACTCACGTAACTACACCAGTCTTTTCAAAAATCCTTCGGACGACGCCAAATATAAACATAAACCCTGCCATTGAAATATATATAATATATATATATATATATATATATATATATATATATATATATATATATGGGCTTACATGATGCAATAGAATGCACCATGAAGTTGCTGCTCAGGCTGCTTGCAGAAGCACAATCCGTCTATTATGAAGAGAAAATCGCGTGACTTCATCTCTCAAGTGTAAATGTGTGATGTGAACTGCTCAGTACAAGAGTTTAAGTGAAGCACTGTGGGAATGGGTCACAGTTCAGGTATAGCCATACAAGAAAGTATCAGCGAGGGGGCACGGCTCTCAAAATAGAATCCAACCAGCAGTGTGGAGACGGACTGAGGCTAATCAGCCCCTTTTGTGTTCAGATATCAATTACTTTTACTTCTTAGGATCAAATAGGCACCAGACAGAGACAGAAATATTCTCTTAATTGGAGATTTTTTTTCTAGATTCCACAAAAGAACAAGAAAAAGATATAATATTAGGAATGGACAAAATTAAAAAAGAGGAACTGTGATAAGAGAGCAGAGAAAGATACTCCCTGGACTGTAATTCTGGACTGATCTTTCAACCTCATTAAAACAAAGAGACACAACACTCTGCATGCTGGAGAAGCACAGATATCACAAAATGTCATCTCTGTTTACTGCAGCCAAGTCAATGCATGACATTTCATTGTCTTTCTCACACACCAGCGGATATTACTCCTAAGTTTTGCACACTGTTTCATCGTCATCATCGATAGAACTCCGTGAGGGAGAATCTCGCTAGCCTTTGTTTGAGACTTGATTCGGCCGTAGCAAATGCGCCTTTTCTTTTGTTCTGTTGGAAATGTGCTTGCACTGTGAATCAAATAATCAATTCTACTAAAACACAGAAAGGACCTTGTGAACATGATCAGCTAAAATGTGGAGATGTTTTATGTTCTAACATAACAGCAGTGCCAACCAGACTGAAGACAGATTCTTATTAATGAAGGGCCCGTTTATATCAATGTTGAGTGCTGCAATTACAAAGAGTGCTTCAGGGCACGAGTATGGCTGCTGTAATAAATTGGTCTTAAATCTCTAGCAGCCAATTTGTACCTACAATTGATAATGACAGGCACTAATTGCTTTCTACACAGCTCTTTTTTTAGGGGAAAAGTTTGCATCCCAAATTGGTTTGCATAAATTTCTTAGTGAATGAGACGGCTAACATCTGTTACCAAATAACCGGAGTGATTCCCAAGGGGGAAGCTAATTCTCCCACAGTTCTAAATAATTAGATTACAGTGAGCCACATGTTAAGATTGAAATACAAATATATATAGGACCTGGATGCCTGGAGTATACGGGAGTGGGTATGCAGCTGATTTGGGAGGCAAGAGAGAGCAAAGGAGCCCTGGCCACTCTCTGGCTTGATTTAGCCAACACTTACGGCTGTATTCCCTACAAGCTCGTCGAAACCGCACTGGCGAGACACTATATTCCAGACAAGATCCACAGCCTCAACATGGACTACTCCAGCAACTTCAGCATGCGAGTCTCCTCAGGCCAAGTAGTAACATCTGCCTGGCACCACTGCGACAAGGGCATAATCTCTGTACGTACGATCTCAGCGCCACTCTTCTCACTAGCCATGAACATGATTGTCAAGTCTGCCGAGGTGGAATGCAGAGGAATGGAACACAATCACTTCTCTCTGCCCAGATATGGTGCTAACATCCGTGTCCACCAAGCAAGTGGTTCTTCTTGAACTGACAGTCCCAGGACTGGATTGACAAGGCCAATGAGCCAAATATGCAGAGCTCATCACAGAGTGCCAGAGCAACGGCTGGAAAACCCACTGTGAGCAAGTTGAGGTTGGGTGCCAAGGCTTTGCTGGCCATTCACTACTGTGAATCCTCAAACTCCTTGGAGTGAAAGGACTGCAATCTAAGAGAGCCATAAAGAACACTCTAGAGGCTGAAGAGAGGCCCTCAAGGTGGCTGTGGAACCGTAGGGGGGTATCTGTGGAGCAACTCACCACTTGTTCTGATAACCCCCCGGCTGGGTCAAGTATGTGTGTCTAGTTCAACCCCACAAACTTGAGAGCTTGTATCTATCGGGGGCTCAGTACCCAAATAGCCTCAATACAAGACCAGCTGACCTCAGAAGGAAGATCATGAAGCAACAAGAATCCTGGAACCGCGGACGAATACCGAAGCTGAGTTGTTGAGTTCCCTCAGAAGATCTACAAGTAGATGTGAATGCTGCACTGAATACAATACCTATGGCAACCATCAAAGATACCAAAAAGCTGATGTGCAGTATGGCAACAGTAATACTTCAGATGCTAGGGCACAAGCTAGACATGGACATGGAGCATAAGAAACAATACCCTCCACAGAAGAGAGGGATAGAGGCCAAAATAAATGCAACAAAGAGCTAATTTAGCCAACTAGCAGAGCTTCAGCAAGGAAATATGGAGAATACTGGTGTGCCCCAGAAATACACCAAGCTATCCATACCAGAGGCACTTGAAACTGCCAATCAAATGCTGACAGCTCTGGCTACCCAACTAAAGAGTGCACCAAGGAGGCAGAGGGCAGGAGAATAAACAAGATGTTGACTGCCCCAGCAGCCGACCCAGCCAAAGTGTATTCCCAGTGGCAGGAGAATAACAACCAATCAGGCCCAGCAAGAGCTGAGATGGAAAAGTACTGGAATGCCATATGGGAAAGAGAAGCATCACACAACACTGATGCACAATGGCTAGTGGAACTGAGAACTGACCACAGAAATCTCCCAGAACCAGAACCAGTAACCATTTCAATGGCAGACATCAGAGATGAAGAGCTGGAAAGCACTGGGCCCAAATATGATCCTCACATCCTGGCTGAAGAAGCTAACTGCACCCCATGAACAACTTGCAGCACAGATGAACCAGCTGCTAAGGGATGGGACACACCCAGAGTGGCTAAACCAGGGCAGGACAGTCCTGATCATGAAGAACCCCGAAAAGGGCCACATCCCATCCAAATTCTGACCAAAAACCTGCCCCTCCACAACACAGAAACTCCTGTCAGATATCATAGCAGCTAAGATATGCAAGCATGTGAGTCAAAAAGATGAACAGGGTCCAGAAAGGAATTGGCACTGACACCCGAGGAGCCAAGCACCAGCTACTGGTTGACAGAGCAGCTGCCCGAGACTGTAAGAACAGACGGACCAACCTGGGCACCTGGATTGATTTCAAGAACGCCTAAAACTCACACACACGGATACTAGAATGTCTGGAACTGTACAACATCAACAGTAAACTGAGAGCCATCTTCAGAAACTCAATGGGATGTGGAAGACGATCCTAGAGGCCAATTCAAAGACAACAGCCCAAGTTAACATCAAGTGGTGCATATACCAAGGACATGCACTGTCACCACTACTGTCCTGTATAGGCCTGTACCCCCTCAGTCAGATCATCAAAAAGAGTTTTTATGGATACCGATTCCAAAGCAGGGCAACAATTAGCCACCTGCTCTACATGGATGACATCAAGCTGTACACCAGGAATGAGAGAGAAAATGACTCACTGATCCACACCACCAGGATCCACAGCAATGTCGGCAATGGAACCTCCTGAACCGCCTTCGCACAGGGGTTGGCTGCTTCAAAGCGTCCATGAAGAAGTGGGGCCTTACAGACAGTGCAGCATGTGAGTGCGGGGAGCCTGAACAGACTGCCAACCACATTATCACCACCTGCCCCCTGCATAGATCACCTTCAGAGGAAGGCCTCTTCCGAGTGGGACCTGAGACGAGGGCGTGGCTGCACGACATGAAGCTGGACATATGAAGACGATACACGAAAGAGAGAGAGGATTCACAGCAACAACACAGGGATGTCATTCAGATTGGTCAAATGCGGCCAGATGGTATCCAGGACAGGAAAGAGGATCAGAACTGAAGGGGTTGACCTTCCAGAAGGGAAATATAGGTAGGTATACAGAGCAGCTACAAGTACTTTGGGATCCCAAAGGCTCATGGAAACTATGAAGAGGCAGCAAGGAGGTCAACCACTGCCAAATACCTCCAGAGAGTAAGACAAGTACTGAGAAGTCAGCTGAACAGCAAGAACAAGGTCCAAGCCATCAACATGTATGCACTGCTGGTCATCAGATACCCTGCTGGGATCATAAGCTGGCCAAAGGAGGAGATAAAAGCCACAGATGTCAAGATCAGAGAGCTCCTTACCATGCATGGAGGGTTTCACCCTATGTCCAGCATCCTCTGGCTGTACATTAAGCAGAAAGAGCAAGGAAGAGAACTAGTGAGGATCAGAGCCACTGTCCAGGATGAAACATCGAAAATCCAAGAGTCCATCAAGAAGATGGGCCCTCAGGACGAACTGCTCAGTGAATTCCTCAGAGAGCTGAAACCCGATGAGTGTGAGAAGGGAGAGGAGCAGACATAGACAGACAAGCCCCTACACAGCATGTACAACCGCCAGATTGAGGAAGTGGCTGATATCAGGAATACCTACCAATGTCTGGAACACGCTGGACTGAAAGACAGCACAGAGGCAATCACCATGGCAGCACAAGAGCTATAGAGGCCAAGGTCTACCACACCAGATCAGACCCAAGGTGCAGGCTGTGTAAGGATGCTAAGTTGCTGTGGGACTTCAGCTTCTAGACTGACAAACAGCTACTGGAGAACCAACCGGACATAGTCGTGGTGAACCAACAGCAGAAGAAGAAAGTGGTGATAGATGTGGCAATGCTACCTGATCAACCAAAGAAGAAGGAACACAAGAAGGTTGAGAAGTACCAGGGGATGATAGAACAGCTAGAACAGATGTGGAAGGTCAAGGCTGACATGGCCCCCATGGTAGTAGGAGAACCCAGGGCGGTGACCCCCAAACTGGCAGAGTGGCTCCAGCAGACTCCAGGAACAACACCTGAAACCTCAGTCCAGGAGAACGCAGTCCAAGGAACAGCTAAGATACTGTGTAGAACCCTTCAAACTCCCAGGTCTTACCCACCAGGGTAAGAGGGACTTTTTATGTATATGGCATTCAGATAAACAATACATTAAATTACATTTTGCTAGTATGATTAAGTAGGAAAAATGCAATTCAAACCTTAATACTTTCAGAAACTTAGAGAGAACTATCGTGGTTCATGTGTGTAAGCTCCATTGACTTCTGTGACTATCACTCTTATCTCTATTACATCATGTAAACAATTAAACACTAAAGGAAAATGACAATTTTGGGGAATATAATCTGTTTATTTTCCACCTCCCCAGAGTCAGACAAAATAGATAGCCTTTACTCTTTACTGCATCAGTGAGCTGAGACCCAAATCAATTTTCAGTCTTTGTCTGCATTAACAGAACTAGGGTTGTGCATGCAACTACTTTCCTGACTTGGTGTAGGCATTTGATGCAGGACCTCAAAACTTCCACCGACAAAAACTTTTTGATGACAACTAGAAGAGTGACTGCTGCTTCCAATTATGCCCGACTTTGTAAGAACAAGGACAAAGAGGATTACTGCTGGACAAATTAAGATTGAGTGTGACATACAGTATTTGATGTCTTTTGACAGAGGTATGCAAACCCCCCGCCCCCCCCACCATCATTTATTGGGCTAAGCTAACTAGAAGTCAGCTGGTCTGTGTGGGTCTTGGCTCCCTAAAGCACACACACAGAGGAGAGAAGGGTAACTATCTTCAACTTTGGCACTGGAGAGGACACAAAATAAACACACTTCACAAAAAGTTAGCATTTTCTTTATATTCTGAAGAGAATATAAAAGATTAAAAGGGTCAATAAAATCTTTTCCTGTTTTTTTTTTTCTTTACCTTAACGTGTAAAGTATTTTCCCATCATTCCATATTCGGAGGAGCTGGTTTGGCATTGTAATCCAGTGGGAATCTGCACTCTTGGAGTTTCTGAAGATGGTGTCAGGTAGCCAAATGAGTCCAACCATATTGCTGTTCAGAGTCAATATTTTCATTGTGCTGTTGTATCTGAGACGGCTGTCTGTCCATGTCTGAGCGAAGATGATGTCGATTTGGTATTCCTAAAAGACAGAATGAAGACACAGGTGGATTCACACCATCATTTCTTAATTTAATTTCATTGAATAAACCATCCCAAACTTGTGTTTTATGTCCAAAAAAATTGTAACTTCCTCTTCCTTTCTCTGAATGTTATACTTGCAAGGATCATCCATCCATCCATCCATCCATCCATCCATCCATCCATCGTCTTCCGCTTGTTCCTATTAAGGGTCGTGGGGGCTGGAGCCTATCCCAGCAGCTACGGGCAAGAGGCGGGGTTCACCCTGGACAGGTCACCAGTCCATCACAGGGCCAATACATATAGAGACATTCACCATTCACACCTCACATTCATACCTTTGGTCAATTTAGAGTCTAGATTAACCTCGTACCCAATTGCATGTCTTTGGACAGTGGGAAGAAGCTGGAGTACCCGGATAGAACCCACGCAGGCACGGGGAGAACATGCACACAGAAAGATCCCGTGCCCAAAGCTTCTTGCTGTGAGGTGACAGTGCTAACCACTGCACGACCGTGCCGCCTACTTGCAAGGATCAGGACATTAGCATCAAAGAATCATATCAACCCTGACATTGGCTGCAGTCAGCTAAGAGGTGCTGGATCCACCAGGCCAGCACCAAGAGATCCTGGAGGACCTTGTACCCCAGGCAACCAGTGGGGACTAACACAAACAGAAATATGAATTCCAAATAGTGCAGCTAATATAACAGTCAATTGTCATTAATGAAATTTAAACAGCTGCTCTTCAGCATCATGCCATACACTGATGCAGTACTGAGGTGCCCTGTGCAGCTGCGGACTGGCAGGTGAAGATGAAATTCACACCGTTTATTCATTCAGTCAGATTCAATCCAAAAACCAGCACCAGTGACCAACTGACAAATGTCAAAACCAGACCAATGATTTACAATGATTTATAATGTATTGTATCCTAGTATTTAACAATCATGTGCCAATATCACATTCATGTGATGCTTGTAAGACACAACCATTAAATTGTTGGTGACTATAAGGCTACAACATTACCCTCTTTAGCTACACTCCTTTTACTGTAATGTTACTTTCTTAAAGCGATACTAACACTATAAAGTGTCTTTTGCCTTTCACATACTCCAAATTGAGGTCCTGAGCTCATTCAGACTTCTTTATAACTTCAGACGGCAGAAAGAGCCAGCCACATATGTTTAACTTGAAGCTAATCACACCCACCAACTACATACGACAACAAAACCGTCCAAAAACCTCTGTTTACATATTCTCAAACAGGTTACTGAGTGTAATCTATGTCATCTTTATCCAGGGATATGCTCAGTAATCCTCAAACGCTTAGTTTTGAGCTCAAAACAAACTGTAACACTTCCGCCTCATTGCTATAATAAAGGAGCGCAGCTGAGTGGAGCTGGTTCAACTGAATGAGCCAGCTGGTTGAACTTGACATTACCCTGAACAGGTGCCGAAGCGGAAGTGTAATAGTTAGAGGTCAAATCAAAGTGTTGTGGATTAGATGATGCACTCGAGAACGTGTAAACAAAGGTTTTTAAACATTTTAGCTGCAGCAGGTTGTTGGTGGCTCTGGGGTACCATTAGCTTCAAGCTAAACGTGCGCGGCTGGCTCTTTCTGCTTTCTGGAGTCACAAAGAAGTGATGCAGCTGTGAATACATGGGTATTTGTATTTGAAAGGAAGTTTTGCTTTTGTTTGAATATGTTCAGATATCTGCTTGTTTAGTCGCTGTTGCCAAAATAACAAAACAAAACAAAGACAATTTCAAACAATCTGCTATTGCAATACAAATGGAGATGCAGTTGAAGAGGCCCCTGGCTACTGGGATCCTAAATGAGCTGTATGTCCTGCTCTAATTAAATCACAGAAGTTTGATTGCATTTCTCTGAACTGTACCTTTACTACATGAGGCAAATCAACTTGATTGATGATTCTTTCTAAATAACCTTCAATGGAAGGATGACATATTTCAGCGACAAATCTCAAGGTCATTTATCACTGATTGTGTTCACCCAAAAGACCATTTATCTTTGGACTGGTTCATTGGTCCGTTCCATCAAGCACAGCTCTCAACCTACTCTTCTCTGATCGCTCTGATCTGCCGTCCAAGGCTGCGGCTCCAAGGTTAACTCAACTAATGCTACCCGAGACAGCAAAAGAAATTGTTACATTTTAAATGTTGTTTGGATCAATATGTCACAGCTCACTGCATGGGAGCAGTGCAGATCTTGAAAGCCTGAACTCAAATCAGTTTATATCTTCTTGGTTTTGTCAAAGACAGCGCTATCTAGTTGTGTTTTCCAATCTTTTTGTTTGTTAGTTTGAGCGAACCAGCCAATATCTGAGATATACCAGAAGAAACAAACCTAAAAAAATGTGTTTGTGCTCAAGAAATTCATCACAAAATTATTTGATCCTTACACCCTGCTACGCCACTCCTCCAAGGTTCATGACTCATGGTTTTAGCGTGACCTGACAGACAGATGCAGGAGAGAAGGTAACTTCCTTGCCGGCAGAGCGGAGAACTCACGTAGCACAAGATTCTGACTTTCATGGATACTCGAACTCTTTCTTTACCTAAAGAGAAAGTTCAAGTGTTCTAGAGTGAGGGGGCTATGGAGAACGAGATGGTCCACAGAATCAGGGCAGTGGGAGCCACACTGGTCTGAGGAACACAGAGCTGATCAGGAAGTCAAAGCTCTCGATCTACTGGTCAGTCTTCGCTCCTTCTCTCACCTACAGTCATGAAATATGGGTCATGACCCAAAGAACTCGACAGAAGATGGACGCTGCTGAAGTGAGTTTCCTCAGGAGAGTTTTAAAAATTACACTTAACTTAAAAGAATCATTCTATTTACTGTATTCTCCAGGAACTGTTTCAATCTAAACCCCTGGGCAAATAAATCAAATGTCCTTCCACTTCCTTATCACAAAATCCAAATGACAATGATTATGTAGTATTAACAGACTTGTTTTTTAGGAGCAGTAATTGTGTAGAGAAAAAATACTTAAGTCTTGAAAAGGAATTAATTGTTGTGGGGAAATAATCCTGAAAATGTTTCAGTGTTAACAAGCCATCAAAAATATGGACTATTAAGTGTTAAGCTGAAATTTAAATAAAATGCAAACACACGTGTGTGTCATTTTACAATTATTCTCACCAATCACTAATAAAATAGTGTAAAAATACATAATGGAGACACATTTAGAGATATAAATGAGATACATACGTGCATATGCATCCTGTATATTTACAAATTTAGTGGAGGTGTGTGTGTGTGTGTGTGTGTGTGTGTGTGTGTGTGTGTGTGTGTGTGCGCGTGTGTTGTGTCAGCCAAATGCCCTGTGCCTCAACCATATCTTGGCCATTTGCACCTGATCAGAATTTAGATCAGGGTCCAGCAGGTTTATCACGAAAACCCCACAAGACTATTTCTAAATCCTGCCTTCATCTTCATTCCTCCTGCCTTTTGGTGAACACACCTGACACAGTTTGTGTTGCTACCTTAATTGGTTAATTGCATGTTCAGCCAGAACACACCACTGCACATGTGCATAGCTGATAGGTGACTGGTAGGCTGATAGTCTCTCTAAATGTCACCAGCAAGTTAAACATTGACCAAAAAAGTAGCACCAGGTCTGTGACCACAGCAGCAGCGGCGGCAGAGGGAGGTTGGAGTGGGACACTGTCACAGGGCTGAATGTTCTCCGGACGTTTACAGTATGCTGTACGTCACTGTTCGCGTGCAACTACGTGCTGCACGTCACGTCACATGTTTACGCCCACACAAGTGGCGGCTTTTTTGGGAGGAGGAATATTACACCTCCATTTCACACAGACAGGACGGCAATTTCCAGCCTCTACCGAGCCGCAAATTTGGCGCATTCTCTGTCAAAAAGGGCTTATAACTTGACTATTGGCATTGGCCACACTGACTTATCACTTCCAGGCTGTAATGTAACTCCTTCCGCTCCCTCGTAGCACCGCATTGTTGAATTATGATCTCAGTTTGGCACGACTGATCCGATGGTAGAACTATTATCCAACCCTACTGAGTATTCAAAGAACATCCACACAAAAAGCCTTTTTAGATTGTCTATCAAGCTTGAAACGAGCAGGGGACAACAAGCAGACAGAGCCAAAAACCTCCCCAACGTTTGAGCTCTTTAGCAGCAGTATAGTTGAAAATGTACAGCTTAATGATATTAATGACGGTATGCCCTCCTCCAGCAGCCCAAACCTTTTCATACGGCTGTCACTGCCTGAAATACATTTGACCTTTTACCCATTCCCTGCACCAGTAGACTCGCTCACCAATTAGAATGAAGTCTATAATCAACAGAAGCACTGGGTGCTCATGACCTTTAATTGTGAGGCTTTCTGGGGATTCAAAAAACTATCCAGGATTTAATGATCAGTGAAGGTACAGTGCTGCTGCGAATCCTCGAAACAGCCGGGGAAGAGCTGAAGCAGTCACATCTGGAGACTGTAAGCTGGAAATAGTGATGGAGGTACATTTCATACATCGCACCAATCATTCCACCATCGTCACCACTTTCATAAGTTCACTTTATTTTAACTACGCTGAAAAAGTATTGTTTATCCGTATTGTATATCCGTTCCCTGCTACTAAAAGCTGCCTTCAGACTGGAAGTGATACTGGGAGTGATACCTTCACCTCATTTGTTTCATAGGAGCTTTAATAATAAGGCTGCTGATCTCAAGGCACTGCGCATACTGACAGTACACTCAAAGATACTGCAGTACTTGGACCCAACATGATGCATTCATTCAACTCACTATGTCACAGCTGCAGCCCTTCTTTGTCCCCAGAATTATCATTTTCTTTGAACTGCAGTGTCTTACACCCATTTCACTGTGTGACCTCCGACCCTGGATTGGCTCCCACTGGTGGAGGCGTTCACCAGTGGGGTTCCACTGGCACCTGCAGCACCTAACTGGTGTAGACCGCCAGTCATGGCAGCTGACTAGCAGCACGCATCACATGCCTCCTGTTCGCCTGCTGTTAGCATAGCTGATAACTTGTCCAAGCCATTCATGAAGCATTGGGTGCTGGGAAACTGGGCTGGGGGTACTCGTTCAATAACGATAAATAATATCGTTTACATGTCTGGACACACTGGACTAAGGGATGTTGTTTCTTCTTCTTTGGTTTTTAGGGCGACCATTCAGGTGAACAAAAGTGAGACTTTCTGGCACACTCGATGCAGCCAAAGTGTATCGCTGCACTCTGCTGATGACTCGCAGCTCTGTATTTAATAGCTAAATCATCAGCAATGAATCGTGTACTTTTTTTAACGGGTTACTTTTTCTGTAATCACTTAATTGAAACAAATCAGTTATTTTGCCAATCCAAGTTTAAACACTTCATTATGTGCTGCAGGAGGTCCAGAGCAGCACAATAAATGGAATTCTTTGCATGTACAGAATCTACTACATTTCTAATGGATTTATTCTGACAACCTGATCGTAAGTCATGACTCTTTCTAAAGGGGAGTGTGTGACCAAAAGACCACTGAGTTTATGATTGTTAGGATAGCAGACCCTCAGACTTATGTACTCCCTGCTAAATGGGAATTTTTAAACAACTGGATTTTTGAAACGCCGGTGGCACGGTGGAGCAGTGGTCAGCACCGTCACCTCACAACAAGAAGGTTCCAGGTTTGAGCCCCGGCTGGAGCACGGGATCTTTCTGTGTGGAGTCTCCATGTTCTCCCTGTTCCTGCTGGGTTCTCTCTGGTACTCCAGCTTCCTCCCGCAGTCCCGATAACAAAGACTTCCTCAGGTACATTCTTGGCTCTGCTACTTCGGTTCCTAACCCTCAGCAAAAGTGTAGATCACCTAATGCTGAGTAATTAAGTCGTTTAATTTACCCTCAACAAAAAAAGCACGGCACTTTTGAACTCGCTCCCATTTTTCACTATGTCAAGTAAAAGATCTCAGACTTCTCATACAGTACGCACGCAAAAGGTTTCTTCCTCACAAATTTTCAGCACGAGGCTGAGCAAGAGTGGGAAACACCACAAAAGTAGAGCCGAAGTTCTTCAAACCAGCGACGTCTCTGTGCTTGCCGATGCACAGCAGTGGTCGGAACTCTGAAAGATTCAGATGTCTTCTTGTCCGCCTGCTGGCGTCTCGTCTCGTTAGGCATCAGCGTTACATGCCTTGATGGAATTTGTATGTGATCACGTTATCGATAGACGGGGGAGATGAGCATGCTATTCAGTATTATGGTTATTATTGTATATGAGCTTCCTGTAGTGGTGCACCGTTCCTCTTTGGCGAAAAGTGAGAGGTATATACTACTGACCTCATGCCCCCTCATGCAAACACAGTACCGCTAATTATTTTTCAAGTTGCAAAGTATTTTAAGGACGAGCTTTGGTTTCTGAGCCGAATGTACCTCTAATGACCCCACGCTGGCGTGCAATACTGATGTCCGTCAAATAACCCCGCATGAAATCAGGAACTGACAACACAAGGACGAGTACAGTGAATACCAGCTTTTTGTGGGACTGGCGAGCAGCAAGATATTGGCAGAAACATACTGGAGAACCTTTTTTAATGGAAAATCATGTCATTTTGTTCCTTCTGAATATCTGTTAGACATGACCATAAACCCAAGGATCCACAGAAAGCCTCTATTTTTGAGCTTTAAGTCATTTTTCAGTGAACAGGCAATATTTTTTCCTCCTTTTAAAACTGAATAGCCTTTCATTCCCACTATTCTCTAATCATGTCTCTGTTGACTCAAGATCTTCTCATGTAAAAACATCACCATAGTGAATCACGTCTTTTTATATTTGAAGCGTATTGTCTGACTATTGTGTGACTTTTTTGATTGGATGGCTGCATTGATGGACGGATGGATGCTGTAAACTCGCTCCACTGGCATTCCCATCTTCATGTTACACATGAAAACCTGTTATTGTTGTGTATTATTGAAGGTTCTTGCCTCATTTATCCGTATATTTTTCCCAGACTGTACATTTTCCTCCATAGTTTGTTATTTTCAGTATTGTTTTTCTCTTTGCTACTACGTGGAATCCTGGACTGCCACAATTTTTCACCTCGTCTGTCGTAACGTGGCTCGCAGCCGGGGGGGGGGGGGGGGGGGGGGGGGGGTCGGTCAAAACAGAACACTCAAATACATAAGGGTTGTGTCCTAATGCAGGACCTTTTTTTATCCAGTCTAGATTGAACTTTGAGTTTAAATGGAATGATAGACAAGTGAAATGTTTCGAATGAAAACTTTGTCCTCCAAAAATCAGTGGGTGCCCTCGTGTAGGTTACTGATGAGAGCAATGAGGATATTTACAATGAAACACGAACACGTGTCAGTCGTGGTTTCTCTACAACTGATGTAACATCTGGACGTTAACAGTAGAGAGTGAAGATCATACAACAAGACCTGAGTGGTTTTGCTGGTTGGAATTTACTGACCGACGATTGTTTGCTTGTGAGCTCGGTAATTTCTTCATCCATGGTTTCTAATCGGGATTCCATTTACACAGTGGTGTGTGTGATACTGAACATGTGACATGCACACACACACACACACACACACACACACACACACACACACACACACACACACGGAAGTGTCACAAAAAGCAAGCTGGCTACAGAAATGTCCGCTCAAGGATGAACTGAACATCTTTTGGTGGTCATAGGCATAAAACTGCAATGTTGCGTTTCCACTTTCCAATATTTTTGACAGAAACATGGCAGCCCTGTGTTGGGACATTTACAAACGAAATATTGGCCTTCTAAGAATCATATCTGTCAGTTTAAGACTTCATCATCAGCCACTTACCGAGTCAGCCTGACACAGCAGTGATCACATCAGTGATGCATTTCATGTCAATCAGCTCAGGAGAAATATCTAAAAATGGACACGGGCAAACAGACACTTGGGACCATGAACGTCACGAACAGCAAATGTATGCTTGGGTCTTCATAACAAGCTGATCAAACCTGACCAGCAGCATATTGATGTGTTTATTACCGGGAGCTTCATCACATGATCCTTCTTCATTACCTTAACTAAACCTTCCACCCAAACCAGAAATAAGATGCAGGGAATGAGATGACAGTTAATCCCACCTATGGCACGGCTTTCATGATGTGAATAAAGAAGTTATCAACACCATTGTGGATGGCAGCAGGTAGCAGCCAAATGTTGCTGGAGGCAACAAATTTCAGGAACATTAATATTCCGCAGGGAGAGTGTTGTAATCCTGGCAGCAGCTTGCTCATGCAACAGGAAATAAAGTGTCATGGATAAGGTCGGTGTGAAGCCAGCATATCAGAGCTGGTGAGCGGGCAGCTCTCACCACAGGGGGAGAGGAACATCAGGGACCACACTGGCAGAAGCTTTGGTTTTGGCAAATATTCCTGGATTACATACAGTATGGTTACTCAGGACTCCACATGACCCAGGTATAAAAATAGCAACTTTCAAATTGCGAACAGGCCTCCTTCTCCAAAGGCACACACCCATATTTGTATAGCTTTTCTTTTTTTTTTTTGATGGTAATCAAGTATATTTACAGCTTTAAACTTAACTTTATACTCCACCATAGACTGAAATAAGAAGCTAAAATATGAGCGATTGTTAAAAATTGCTCTGATGGAAAAATATATCCATGCGAGGTTTTGTCATTCATTCATTCATATATATATATATACACACACACATACATACATACATATATATACATATATATATATACACACATACATACATATATATACATATATATACATACATACATATACAGTATATATACACACACACATATATACACACATATACACTTATATGTACACAAACATGTATGTGTATGTGTGAATATATATATTTGTGTTTCATATATATGTGTGTTAAGCACTGTGTGTATTTATATACATACATATATACATTAGTGTATATACATGAGTGTGTACATAAATACACACACACACACACAGTGCTTAGCAAATGCATCAGACCACCTGTCATAAAAGCGAGAAAAAAATATTTTAGAAATCTTTCTAAAACTTGTTTCCAGCTAAAAGTGTTGTGGTTATTTAAAAGTAGCTTTGTGATGAGATGATGGACGACCTCCAACAGGCTGAAGAACCAAGAACTTACTTTGTTGAACTAAACCAAGACTGCAACCATCTCATAGTTGTCGCTTTTATTTTGAGGCCAAGACCACAAACTTAGCCCTCGTGGTTGTGGAGATGTGAGCGTGTCATTTCAAACAGGCGCCGGGCCTGGCATTGCCGTTATCGTGAGATAATTAAGTTATTATCTTCTCATCTCAATAAAACTGCTGGTCTTTGTTTTCTGAATCTTTGCAATTCTTTGATTCCTGCCTGTGAGACTAAATTGGGGGCAAGCGTGTTTATGTGTCAGCGCAAACTTGCCCCAACATTTCCTCAATGAGTGTTGTCTTGTCTTGTGAAATATTCTTGACAATAAACTCGACTTACCATATTTATTGATGACACCGGTCCGATGCTGTTCACAAATATGTCCACATCTATGACAGTTGGTTTAACTGTGGAGGGGGGGAGAACAAAATAATTACTGGTCAAGTCTACAATTAAGGCCCTGTCATTTGCAAATCAAAGAAAGGCAAAGTGAAGTGGGATCAATGAGATATTATTGTTCCAAAAGCTGTGAGGGGCGGGGAGCTGCTGAGTGGGGAGCTGCTGAGTGGGGAGCTGCTGAGTGGGGAGCTGCTGAGTGGGGAGCTGCTGAGTGGGGAGCTGCTGAGTGGGGAGCTGCTGAGTGGGGAGCTGCTGAGTGGGGAGCTGCTCAGGGAGTTAATAATGATCACACATTAGCCTTTGTCATTTAGCTCCTGCCATCCGCCTCTGCTGTTCTGAACACCAGTGCATTCACACGCGGTACAACATACTAACGTCGACCCCTCCTAAGCTCTGATGCTGCTGGTTTGCATATCAATAAACTCATCATGAACTGGCAAACACTCGCGACACCAGATGAATGCAATTATCTGATCAACCAGCCGCACTTGTGGCCCTAATTGGACTGAGATGAAAGCGCTCAGGTGGTCTCATACAGAGTATTCTATATCTTCTGAATATGAAAGATGGCTACACAAAGTAGAAAGGCTAAAAACCTCCAGTTTGATTAAACCAAACAAAAGAATTCTTTACAGCGGACGGACACCTCTGAACGCTGCTGGTGTACTGGTCACCAAGGGCGTTGCTAGGACTGCAAAACATCCGGGGCTTTAGCCCTGCAGATGGAGCCTTTACAGTCATTGTCCGGGGGTTTCTCCCCTGGGAAATTTTGAAAATTAGGCTGCTGCAGATGCAATTGCACAAAGTAACAGTATTTGGGGTGATGATGTCATTGCCTAACGTTAGCTTTGTACTTCTAGCGAATGCAGTTTATGCTTCATGCAATAATTCATTTGCTTTCTGACTGAGGAAACCCACAGCAATGATAACTTCTGGGTTGGCCAACAAAAACACATAATTGCTACAGCACTACATAAATGCCTGTATAAAAACAGTATCTTTACATTTTTCTGGCCATAAGTCACATCAGCATGGATTCTAGAGAAAAGTTCAAGCCATCCAAAAACGTGGATTCATGCTTCTCATGAATTACAGCTCGGCTCAGCAGAGCTTTTTCAGTTGAAACAGCAAATGGCGCTGGACAGCTGAACTGCAACAGAAATCCTGTTTGTCCACAGGTAATGTTTAACATTCAAAATAAAGACAGATGGTTGCCACTGAACAAGTAAGCGTCTCAAACTAGGGGGCGGCATATCCCTTTGAAGTTGGGGAATCTCATCATCCACAGGAAATACATAGTTTTGCGGGCCAAGTTAGCGTCACCAAGCTTTATGGGCTTAAAGCAAGAATAATCTCCAAGGCTAACCAGAGTTATACCTCTTATTTCATTAGGTGTTCTTCAGAAATGAACGCCCCCCTCTATACGCTCTTGCAATCGTTACAACTCCAAAGCTAATGTGCAATGAGCAAACTACACATCACCAGAACAACTTTGCATTTCTTTTGTTGTTGGCGTGGTGACATAAAAACCCAGTTAACTTTGAGATGAGGGAACCAGATGTTCAACCCTGCTAACTTATTCCCAGGTTTTAGGACTCATTCTTAAACTCTATTTTCAGAGCAACAGAAATGCTGCAGTCTTCCTTTTACTGAGTTGAATGCGAAAGTCTCCAAACTGATTTTTTTTTCCTGGTGGCTGGTTAGCCCGGGTCACAGCTCCCTCACACTACACTACCTCAAAGCTTCTCTCATGGTCGAACATCCCTGGCTTCCCTAACCTCGCTGCTCTAAGAGATTTCATGCTCAGCGTAAAGTCGTCACTTACAGCTTGATCTTTTAAACCAGCGTAGTAACAGCTGTGACACACTGTTGCCACAAGTGCTCACATACGCACACCAAAGAGCTCCTCCATCATGTCATCATTTCTTCACATTTCAGCCAATTAAACCCGCAGCAAGAGTCATGGCACCTGCTCGTCTCTGCGCCAGCGTTCAGAACACTTCTGGAGAGTCCCTGATGAGACATCATTATTAGACCTGTGATGAGGCCTTTTCTGTTAACTCGCTAACTCCTTCAGCAAGTGACCAGCTTCTCAGTGTGTAAGCTGTAATGATATCAGCCCCCTGCAACAGGATATTACAGGGTTTGAGCTGCGAACGCGGGAGGCAATCAACCCTGCGTTGGCCTTGAATTCCTCTGACCTAAGCCCCCCGTTTTACCTTTTCTTCTAGAAATATGCACCGTATTTATGCTGGTAATTTGTGTCCATCAAGAATTAGTGTGACATTCAGTACAATAGAGAATGCGCATGTGGAGAGGACAGACACTATGGACTGTGGTGAAAGATATAAGGCCGTTTCATGCACAGATTCCATTTGAACAACTGACTTGTAGCCTTCACTTCCTGTCTCTTTTTCAGTAAGGACCCACTGTGGACGGTCAGCATTCAAACAAGTCTTTTCAGTGACATCACGTCCGTCTGTACAGTGCTACAAAGACGGTTAGCAGGAGTGTTTCGATTCCCATCTCTGACATCAAACCCTTAGAGAACAGATCATGGTTTTCCTTCAAAACTCCGAGCTCTTTGCTTTCCTGAGCTTCAATTTTAGTTTTTTTAAGACTCCACACCAGCAAAAGCCGTAGACCACAAGCATTCTATTCTAAGGTTTCCCATCAGTCTGTTCATCAGTCCATCCATCCATAACTCATCGTTGTTGTCATCAACCTATCCAAGAACGCCTGGAGGGAATTTCTCTGAATTAACCACAAACATCCACCGGGAATCAATGATGAACTGAGAAGATTTGGAAGTCGGAAGAAATCCTATTCATTCACAAAGCCTTGAAGAAATCTCTTCAAATAGAGACCAAAGGTTAAAGTCACTGCAACGATGAGACATTTCTAGTTTTCGTTATCTTAGACAAGCAATTGCGTGCTATGATAACCCTGAATCTGGGAAACGTGGCTCCATTAAGTCTCACTTTTAAAAAAAAAATCTTGAAAAACAGTCTCCAAAAGGCTCTGTCGTGTTACTGCTGCTGTATTATAAATGATTCGGCTTCCACCAGAAGTACCGTGGCACGTGTCAAGCATAGCAGCGGCTCGCGCTTGGATCCACCATGAATACGTGGTGAGAACCTGGCTGGTTAACTATTTCATTTCTTGTGGATCTTTGGATGCCCCTGATTGGAGGCTAAGGAAAACAAGAGGAGGAATTTGGAGTGAGAATTTGGACATGGAAGAAGTCGTCATTGTTGCAATTTTTTAGCAGGAAATGATAATCCAATGAATCAAAATGGAGTGACGTTGCAAAAAAGCGTACTGAATGACCTGTCCTCATAATATTACATCCATCCATTGTCTTCCACTTATTCCTACATTAAGGGTCGCGGGGGGTGGAGCCTATCCTAGCGTCAACGGGTGAGAGGCGGGGTTCACCCTGGACAGGTCACCAGTCCATCGCAGGACCAACATACAGAGACAAACAACCATTCACACTCACAGTCACACCTACGGTCAATTTAGAGAATCAATCAGCCTCGTCCCCAAATTGCATGTCTTTGGACTGTGGGAGGAAGTCCCTGCAACAATCAGAAAAGACCACCACATCTGAAGGAAGATGCTCACAAACAGAGGTAGGATGGAGTTTATGTTACTTTTTTTATTTCTGAAATAACTGTTGGGGGAAAGGTCAAAAGGTCAACTCAAATTAGAATCAAACTCAACAAAAAAAGAGGTTGGAAATCCCAGAATAAATAAATAAAATAAGTAGGGAGCAACTGATCCAGCCCACAAGGGGCCATCGGACCCCCACCCCCCACCCCAAACAGCGTCATGTAAAAGACAGCTTACTAAAATTATGAAATTATATATAACTAGAATCTGGACTACCAGAGACCTCTAGCCTGAATAAAAATAACAGATTATTCATCCATCCATCCATGCATGTTCTCCTTCTTATCCTGTTAAGGGTGGCGGGGGGTGGAGCCTATCCCAGCAGCCTTCCCCCTGGACAGGTCACCAGTCCATGGCAGGGCCAACACATAGAGACAGACAACCATTGGCTCTCCCAGCCACGCCTACAGTCAATTTAGAGTCTGGATTAACCTGGTCCCTCTTGATGTCTTTGGACTGTGGAGGAAGCTGGAGTACCAGAGAGAACCCAGCAGGAACAGGGAGAACATGGAGACTCACCCAGAAAGATCCCGTGCTCCAGCCGGGGCTCCACCCACAACCTTCTTGCTGTGAGGCGACAGTGAGGACCACTGCACCACCGTGCAGCCCGACTCATAATATTACATCATTTAATAATGACAGCCCATGCTACCGCATAATATGAGAGCTGAAACTTCTTCTCACGTTTTCTCTTCAACGGTCCTCCAGCATGTCATGTATTGCCTGCATCTTCGACCCATCTGTCAGGCTAAGGATTTATTTTCAGGTCAAAAGTCAACACAATGCACAAGAAGCCAGTACTCTCCAAACAGACTTCCAACACACAACATGGATAAAAACTAATTTCACAGTTGAAACAATATCAACACATCGTAACATGGCCTTGGCCAATCATGTAGCCTGGACTTTGGGCTATAAAAGACTCCAGAGCCTCTGCCACAAAGCTGCAGTACATTACTTTATTCTCCTGCCCAGGGTGCCACTTAGCAGCAGTCAGTCTGAGGCAAGTTGCTCATTCAGTAAGTGACTACAGCTCTGTAACTTTAGGGATACAAATAGCAAGAAGAAGGAATGAATAAGCAGCTGAGTGTGAGTTATGTATCAGTTTATATACTGAACTGTTCAGGAGTCTACAGAGTCCTCTGATGAAGACACAATACCAGAGAGCCTTTAGAGAGCGCGGGTATGTGCCAAGATGAGATTCAAGCCAAAAGCAACAATGAGCCCTCGTGCTCCTGTGTGCACAGGCGTGCTGCTGCGTCCAGCAAGAGGATGCTGAGACCTGATCTTTACCTGGCTTTTACATGAAAGTGAAGAGTAATGCATGTACAAATATCATTACCTTTGTCCTCTAGGTGGCGCTTGTAAAAACACTTTTTTAGTTCGGAAATTGTACCGTGCCGTCAACACATGATGTGCACTGTACATCATGCAGTTTCTAATAAAAACAGAAAGACAAGAGGAGTAAGTGAGTGATCTCTGTCAGGGGGAGCGTATTATCTGCTCTGCAATGAGATATTTATCAAATCAGCCGGTGATGGGAAGACAAAGCCATAACTTCTTGTGAGATTTCTCATTAAAGTAGGCGGCGGATGATGAACAGGTCCACGGAGACGTTGGCTAATCGCTCTCCAGGTTCCCACTGGAGCCTGCTCTTGTTTAATGAATGGGTGTGTATAAGCAGCTCGGGACAAAATGGAGACACTGCCAGCGATCCAAGTTAGCGCATGTGAAGGTTCTTCTACACTGGTGTGGCTTTTGCACCTTTTGTGACGTCATCTCGAGAGGCAGCACCGCTAAAACACCAGCCTTTTAGAAACAAGCATATAAAATCAAATCAATCAGAAATACCACATTGTGGTTGTAGGCAACCTTGACAACATATTTTTAATTCACCCTTGAGTCTTGGTGGACATTTGGGGCAAATTTAAAGAAATTCCCTCTGGCGAGCTGAGATATCAGGTTAATGCGAGCAGATACTGCGTATGTGGACAGTCACAGTGACCAATGCCAGCAGGGCGGCCAGGCTCAGCAAGCCCAGGGTTTCGGCTTACATTGAGGGTTTTTTATTCATTGCTCTGATTTGTACATTAGGGACAGGAGCAACATCTCCAGCATGAGCTGAAATGAATGAGCACCATAAAGATGGTTGCTACAGCTTTTTGCTGTCATTTATGGCTGCCTATTATTCCTGCCACTCTGTTCTTTCTAAGCAAGGGTGGAGCTGATGACCCGTGTGTGCGCGCGCGCGCGCGCGTGTGTGTGTGTGCGCGCACTGCACACTAGCTGTTACAACTTTTGTTTTCCTGTGGAACCAAACACTCGCTGTTCACATGCATACTGCAGCTTGACCTGTGGATCAAAAGCTTGTGTTTCAAAGTTTAGTAAAACATTTCTAAATGCCAGTAAAGATTTTAGTGACCTTTGACCACAAAACTCTTTTCAGTGCGGGGGAATTAAAAAAAAAAAAAAAAATTTATTTGAAGAAATTCCCTCAAGTTATTTCTGAGATTTCAGGTTAACAAAAATGAGAGGGATTGATAACCTGAGAGCACCGCCGGTGGCCAAGCAGTGTCACTGTCGCAGAGGTTTAGAGTCGTCCTTGTCAGGCCAGTTTGCTCCAAAAACAAGAGAGGAGAGGTAATCACTCCTCAAACAGACAGAATCCACACCTCCAATGAGAGTATTCAGCGTTTGTGATCCCTACTGTCACTTTATCCTGCCGCCCTCTGTCTGTGTGCTCTGTTTCTCAAACGACGAGAATGCACCACTCATGCAGGTGCATTGTGTCCTCATCAAGGGCAAGCCTGTTGTTTACAAAGAGCCGCAATATTTAATGAGTAATTAATGTTGCGATGATGTGGAGCACCAAACTGATCAATTCTTTTGACCCCTGACACCCAGAGTGATATCCTGCCTGAGTTTGATTTTTCCCACAGTCTCCTCTCCCGAATGGCTCCTCATTCAGGAGGCTAATCCGCCTTTGATTTTCAATAGAGCTTCATCACAAATCACAAAAAGGTGCGATGCATACAGGGATGGGGGGGTTGGGGGGGGGGTGAACAACAGTGAGGGCCAGTCAGTGCTGAAATAAAGAGGATTCTAGTTTCTCATTCAGCCGACTAGGACTGAATGAGAAACTAGAGTCAATATCATAAAATTAATAAAAACTTATATTGATCTTTGTTGGTACAAACTTGATTGTAAAAGACAAAACTTACTAATGTGTACAAATGGACTTCTGGGGAAAGAAAAATAAAGGTATAGAATATTCAGGCTTTTTTTTTTTTTTTTTTTTAGACGGTTCAGGCGAAAGATGGTACTTGGAAATAAAAAGATTTAAATACTTCAGTGATACTTCAACCAAAAAGCACATTTTGCCTTTAAAGTACGAACAAATAGCAGCCTTGAGCTTGTTGGTGTTTTTCCAGCAGAACAGGAATGTTGTTTGTAGTTGGTGGCTAGGGGGCGCCATTAGCATCATGCTAAATATTTGTGACTGGCTCTTGCCGCATTCTGGAGTTGCAGAGACGTGGTGAAAATATCTTTGTGAGCTCAAGGCATCTACTCTATCCAGGCAGTGACAAACCTGTCTGGGTGAAGTGCTGCTCTAATGACCTACATCTGCTATCAGCTGCGCTCCTATTCATGACTGTGCGGGAGGTTTCCAGCTTGATCCTGACGATGGCTGATAAGAACTGCGAGACTGAATCAAAACAGGACCTAAAAAAAACAAAATACTGAAATCTTGGTGAAGACGGGAGGAGCTGGCAACCTGACACACCGTTCACAGTCGCTGTAAATGATTGATTGTTAACTTATCTTATCGATGACAGCCAAGGATAATCTCGTTTCCCTTCGAATTAAGCAGCGTATCTCTTTTTGTAAGCACCTGTAGAAGTTTGATATTTATTCTATTTCATTTGCCACGGACCCATTTTGGTCTCCATCAACTGGTGAAGGAATCATCAGGCCTGCTGGCATCTAACTGCTCCGCTGTGTTCACCAGCTAGTTGCCAATTTTGTCAGCAGTTTACAGGAGATTTACCGGAGCTTCTGCTGGGATATGTGACCTGCTGTGGTCAAATTAACACTGAGAGCAGAAACAAGTCAGAAACTCGCAAACTGAAAACAAAAGCGCCCTCTGTATAAGACATCTAGATTATTTTTAGGAATGACAATGAAGCAAATACTGTTTTAACAACTATAAAGGACACACAATCATCAAATTACTATTTCTTGAAAACTTTTTGACGACTTGAATGTTCATAAACTGATTAAGATGCTACTGAACTGTCTCAATACGAACACATAGTCACTGATTGGTCAGTCATTTTGTAGTAATGATGCAGTTGCAGTGAAAGTAGGTCAACTATAATAACGAAAGATGATACAGATTTATCAGCGAGCTACATACATGCATCATCATCATCATCATCATCAGTCATTGTCTGGATCTGTATGTGATAAAAGTTGCAAACATGAGAAGCAGTTGATTCAACAACCTCCAGTAAGCCTCTTCCTGTTTTACGCTGCTTTCCTATTTCCTTTAACGCAGACTCAAGCTAGCAGGAACCCCGGCTGACCCGACGTCATGTTGGAGAGTCTCAGCCAGCTCTCACTCGTCGTCTACACACTCCGAGCGGCAGCTGAATGATTTATATCAGAGAGAATTCAACGTCTCCGCTCACTGTCCAGGCTCATTACTAGAAGAAATGCCAAGAGCTCTGAAATATTCAAAAAGCAGAACAGATCACCTCCCTCCGGCTAACTGTACCCCCGCTGATCATCTGTCACCCAGTAAGCTGCAGGACACCAAAGCCAGTTCAAGATGGTGCTCCTGAAGGGATGGGTGAGGAAAGAAATCCACGACGGCTGCAACTCACTCTGGAATTATACGTGACAGTTGGGATTAATAAGATCAAGTGTGATTGGGACATCGATCGAGTCTGAGATTCTGTTGCAAAGCTGAGCAGCCAGGACAAATTTTGATGCCCTATCATCTTCTAGTTTTATTTTGTGTGTTTTTTGATTCAACCAACACATTATCTTGACCTCTGACACTTATTTGCCCCAATGCCAAGTCAGTTTCTATAAATTCACAGGTTTGTTGACTTTTAACGCATATAGTCGTGCTGTTACCACATTTAAACGCCTCAGTAAAAACAACGTGCTGGTCTGCGTTAGTTATTTATCTGCCGCAATCAACTGAAGTCTAAATCAGTCGACATAGTTGACAGTGGGAGCTCTTCGTGGTATGCCTTTCTAGGGCTGTGTGACATTACAATATAAAAAGGTAAAAATGTCAATCAAGAGATGCAAACCGCTAGAGTTTATATTGTAAATGTTGCAAACAAGCTGTGACACTGCTTCATGGCGGAATTTTACGTCATCCGCCGCTGGAACTACACCACCACTGCACGCTGGGAAGCACACGAGCGTGGCGGAGCACAGGAGAGAAGGAAAGGTTACACTATCCAGCTCCCAGACAGAACCACAACAACATGAAGAACTAGTGCCTTAAAAGGGGAAGTGCAGTTATGACACAGTGATGCACTGACAGAGATCTGAAACTTGGAACCATGTATTTGTCCTATTTTATATTAAGATAGACTCATGTACTAGTGGGACTTTTTTCTTTAGGCCAAAGCGTACCCGCTCCATTACTACTGTTTATGAAAGAGATACTGACATTTTTGTATTTCCATTCTATATTCATACATCCAGAATTGTTCATTGGCTGTACAACTGCACGCTTCCATGGCTAAGAATTGAGTAGCGCTGTTTGTTGACATGTTCTTTTTTCATTTGTGACAGTTCTGCTGCTCAGTGTCACAAACAAAAGGAGAGAAGAGAAGAGAACGTGCCATTCATTTGTGTTTCATTCACAAGACGATCCAAAACTGGCCCTGCGATGTGGACGCTTTGAAAACATTATTTTTCATAGAATTAAGAAAAAACATACCATATCAGGGTACATATAGTTATCAGGATACTATCTATATGGGTAGATAGGATTTTGTCCATTTCCCCTTTCCCTGCTGTCTTAACTGACGATGAACTCATTTGAAATAAATTTGACATGAAAACCTGAAACTGAAACTTTGTTTGATGAGTTCAACAAAGTTTGATATTTTTGTTGTTGTTAGATTTTATCAGTATTGTCGTTCCTTTGTGTTTCCATCCATCCATTGTCTTCCGCTTATTCCTACACATTAAGGGTCGCGGGGGGTGGAGCCTATCCCAGCGTCAACGGGCGAGAGGCGGGGTTCACCCTGGACAGGTTGCCAGTCCATCGCAGGGCCAACACACAGAGACGAACAACCATTCACACTCACAGTCACACCTACGGTCAATTTAGAGCAGGGGTGTCAAACTGGTCCAGTAAGGGCCGGTGTGGCTGCAGGTTTTCATTCCAACCAAGCAAAAGCAACACCTGATCCAACAAATGAGCTGTGTGGACACGGCTTGATTGATTTAAGTAGAATCAGGTGTTGCTTTTGCTTGGTTGGAATGAAAACCTGCAGCCACACCGGCCCTTACTGGACCAGTTTGACACCCCTGATTTAGAGTATCAATCAGCCTAGTCCCCAATTGCATGTCTTTGGACTGTGGGAGGAAGCCAGAGTACCAGAGAGAACCCACACAGGAACAAGGAGAACATGGAGACTCACCCAGAAAGATCCTGTGTCTGAGCCGGGACTCGAACCCTGAACCTTCTTGCTGTGAGGCCACAGTGCTGACCACTGCACCACCGTGCAGCCCTCCTTTCTGTTTACTTGTTTGAATTTGTGTTTTCTCTTCAAGTATTGTTTACTTAGGTTTTTAATAGTGAATGCCTTTTGCGTGCATGGCCACATTTTCCCGTCACTCCACATGAAAGGCGTGAAGGGAAAAAAATGTATGTTTCTAAAAAATATATGTCATAACATTACAAGCTATTGTTGTTACTATTATCCTTTAACAACAATTGTATGCCATCTATGATGGTCCAGCTTTTCTAATTCAAGAAAAACTTCCAGTATAGCGAACGCCGTGATTGTGGCAATCGCAGCACTGATAAATAGCAGTGCACCACGGCTACCGCGTTCGAGTCAGATTGATCATTCACTGTCATCTGCAGGGCTGACTGACAGATCGTGACAGTATCTTTTGTTATCAATCCAGTAACTAGGTGATGGTGGAAGAAAAGCTTCAGTCGTGGTGAAATGTCCGTCTGCAGTGGCTAATCTGAAACAGCACATTCCTTTTGTTCCCTTTTTCAGGCTAATTTCCTTTATTGTGTTATTCATCTTGGATTTGAAAGTCTATTATCTTGCAGTTATAGTGGCAGCTTGAAACTGATTATGTCTTTGTATTGTGCATAATGGAAGTAAAAAAAAACCCACACCACTTCAGGTGTTAAACCATCAGAACGATAGCAACTGATGGAACTGGAGTTCATTGTTTTATTTATGCACAGCTTTCTGTCTTTCATTCCAGACAACAAAGTCCCGGTCAGAACAATCTGAGTGACTATTAAGAAAAAGCAACAGGTAGGTGGGCCGGCTTCATCGAAGTTGATGTGCAGGATCCAGATTTAGGTTCAACATGTTGACAGACTTAAGCGTGTTGGACAGGCATAATAAGACAACTTGTGTCATGGATTCATCAGCTGCTAACACAGTCAGCAGTCTGGAGTACCGAGACACACATTTGTCAACGAACTCATGAATTCTAATACTGAAACAAATAGAAACTAAGAGGTCACTTGGAGAGCTCATACCTCTACCAAGGTGAGCCAAACACCATGATAAACAAGCAGCGACAAGTAGACCCCCCCCCCCCACCTCACACACACACACAGACACACACACACACACACACACACACACACACACCTGAGAGCGAGGTGAAACAACAACTTCTGGATTTTGTATGAAGGGGCAGACTAATGCTGCGCTGTGTCCACTAGGTGGCATTAGAGAACATACACTTATTACATATCATGTTGCTGTACATCACATGAAGACGTCACAGTCTTTGAAGGTAGATCAAATGTTTGTTACATGAAGATTATGTCCTCTAACCACTAGGCGGCGCTATGACTATGGCTTATGTTCAGCTTTTGAATGTTTTCAGGTCGGGACTCTCATCAAACAGGCGTTTTCTGGAAAAAATTTGGAAGAGATCAAACCCTTTAGATTCCAGTTCCATCAGATTCCTGTTTTATGGTGAGATATGATTGACGTCCTGGCCATGGTAACAACGTTCATACTCATAGTCTTCATTTGAACCCATCACCAAGTTCTTCATGTGTTTCTGACCAAATCTGAGCTGTATCAGGTCTAGCTGCTAGGAGGAGGACATCAAAACAACCAATAAAACCCAAACATCTGCTGTGGCCATCAGATGGCGCTATGACTAATCAGACCCAAAATGTAACGGGAACCTCCTTGGCCAATACTCCGCCAAGTTTGGTGAAAACCACCCTCATAATTCTTTGCCTAATCCTGTTGACAGACAAGCAGACAGACACAGACATGCACCGCATCAGAGGAAATGACTGGAACTTCACCGGGAAGGGGAGCTTGAGCCCGAAGCAAATCTGTTCAGGTTTTGTGCAGCGACTTCATGTAAAACTGGAAGGCCTCCTCTTTTCGGGTCTGAACCATCAACAGGGGAGGCCTCTTACCCTCAGCTCCAGTACCACTCTACATTTCAAGTTATGCAGCCGAAAGGCCATCGTTGTTAAGGCAAAGGCCATCACCAGCTTTAAAACATCCCATTCATTTATGTTCCAGTGGACAAGGTCAAATGAATTCAGTGCACCATCTGCTATCAAAGCATCACAACAAATGAGTTTCTAATTTACTTATCTGCACTTCATGGTTGGGGCCTAGTATTTATCACTGCCTCTGAATGAGCCATACAAGTGGATTCATTCAGGAAACCTGGGAGAAAACACAAGGCTTCACTCTAGTCTGCAGGTGTGCGTGAGAACAGACAAGAAAAGAATATTCAAAGAATACAATTCATATCGGGTGGCACGGTGGTGCAGTGATTAGCACTGTTGCCTCGAAGCAAGAAGGTTCCAGGTTCCAGCCCCGGCTCCAACACGGGGTCTTTCTGTGTGGAGTCTGCATAGGGGTGGGTGCTAAACTTGTGTACTTTAATAGCACCGACCAAAATACCTCGGAACTACCGGGTATCGAAAATGTCTGTGTTTCGGTACTTGCGAGGTAAAAAGCGAAGGTCTGATAATACGCCGGTGGCGACTCTGGCGACGAGTGGTCTAGGTTGGTAGAGGCCCCGCCTTACTCTCTCTCTCTGATTGGCTTACCCAGATATATTAACTGCCAATGAGAGGTAGAGTAGGGTGGTTCATGACTTCACCATCCAATGAACATTATACTTTGCTTCTGGTAACACGTGTTACATGTGTGTGTGTTTTGTTACCTGCATGTGTGTGAGAGACGCAAGAGACGGTAAGATAAGAAATGCCCCCGCGGTCAAAAGTGTCGCTCCATTTTATTGGAATCGACGCCAATAGAGCGCAATGCAATATCTGCAAATTTGATGAAGCACCTGAACGTGCACAGGATACATACGAGAGCAGAACGTTGCACGGTGTTTGATGTTACGAAGGGCAGACCGCAGCCTTCCCCATCCCAGCCTTCAAGTCCGCCTGTCGTGGATGTGCCTCTTTCGAAATCTCTACCGCCGGAGGAATCCTCCTTAGCTGAGGAAACAGACGACGGGGCGGTCGCCATGTCGGAGACGTCTTCAACAGGTAAGCTAACTTGAAGCTAACACGAGTGATTTGGCGTAGCCATTGAGTCGGCCAGCGCTGGCGCTGTAATGTAATTTTCTTAACACTAATTTTTTTAAATTAAATTGTTACCGAAAAAGTACCATACCGGAACCGGCACCGAAATCAAGGAACCGGTACCGGCACCGATAACAAAATTTTTTGAAAGGTACCCAGCCCTAAGTCTCCATGTTCCCCCCCTGTGCCTGCTGGGTTCTCTCTGGTACTCCAGCTTCCTCCACAGTCCAAAGACATCAAGAGGGACCAGGTTAATCCAGACTCTAAATTGACTGTAGGTAAAATACTTTAAACCCTCAGACGTGAGATTTTATCCAGTTGCAGACCCAACTGGAAGATTTTTGTTCTGAAAATAAACATGCGATGTTTTGGCACATCTTATAGTACCATTACTTGAAATTATTTAAGATCCTTAAAACTTTCTTTAAATGTTGCAATGAAATTTAGATAAAATTGTTTTCGGCATTGTTAGAACTTGCAGTTAGCATCCCTGCTAGCTGGGTGTCATCAAAGGCCTCACAGTTACGGAATCTGGAATATATATGTATTTGATATGTTAGTGTTACAAATAAAGTAAATGTACATTCTCCTCCTACATTATTTTGGAAAACAAGTATAATTTACTTGCAAAGAGTTGGATAAGAGGTTGAATAGAGCAGCGCAGCAATGAGTCCCAGGGGAACAGACGTGTGACCACTGCCTCAAGGTTCTGTTTGCTAACCTCTGCCAGCTGCTCCTCCGTGTGCATCCCCTGTTTTAAACACCCCTCCTGTCACTAGCCTCTATTACAGGATGACAGTTTCCATTCGTTTTCCATTGTGGGCCCCTCAGAGCGTTTAACACCTATTAACCAGGAACTAACCAGTTACAATTTTCAAACCATGTCACATTGCAGATGTTCTTTCGTCTGCATGTGGCTGCTGGTTCGTCCTGGACACGCGTCAACTAAACTGTACAGAGATGCACCAAACCGTAGAACAAACACTTTCGATCGGTCAGATTTCTAAAGTGTATCACAACGTTGGCTGCCAGTGATTATGAAGACAAAGTCTATGAGGTAACATGATTTCTCAGTTGTATTTGGTTTAATGATGTCACATTTTTTTCAGGTCAGGAGTCTCAATGGATTTCTGGAGCAATTTATGTTTAAATCCCACAAAGCGTTTCTTCAATATCAGTGGATTAATAATCACCTCTTTATGCCTCCATTGCAGCAGCAGTACCCTCCGCTGGGACTCCATGAACTGGAGAGATTTTGGTGGTCGACGGTCAAGGCCACGATGACCTTATGTATGCAACATCAGTCACATTGCGCCATATCTCCAAAAGATGTATTGAGGGAATTTCTTTAAAATTTGGTAAAAACATCCACCAAAGGATCCATCCATTTTCTATCGCTTATAGGGTCGCTGGGGGGGGTGGAGCCTATCCCAGCTGACATTGGCCGAGAGGCGGAATTCACTCTGGGAGGGTCGCCAGTCCATCGCAGGGCCATCAATTAGGGGCTCAGTATCTTGTTCAAGGATACTTCAACATGGTCACCAGGGGAAGTGAGGATCGGGCCAACAACCCTTCGGTTGCAACTCTACCTCCGAGCCGTGCTGCCCCCTTGAACTAAAGGATGTACTGATTTCAGGGGTCAAAAGTCATGGTATCTGTGACAAGCATACATCTCGGTGGTATTTAATGCTAACACAGGATTTGTAGTTTTTATCCTTTTTTTTTTTTGTTTTGTTACCAAAACGTACTCACACCTCAACTGGGATTAGTGTTAGCATATTGTGATGAGGGTCAAACGCATTCACCAACTCAACTATCTGTCACCTCTCCAGCCCGTCGTCCCATACAGGAAGTTAATAGAAGCTGTAGACCATAAAATGTGCGAGACTGAACCAAAACAAGCCAGATGAGGCCCATTAAACCGAGACAGACTGAGTTGAGGTCTTGTGGTAGTTCTCCCTGGGATCATTTACGCTAACATGACTCTTTGAGGGACCAAAGTGGTTCGTGGATGTAGATTAAACGAAGAACACAGGGAACCCCGCTCACTTCGCTCTTGTTGGTTTACATCTTCTAACAGTTCTTGCAGCAGCTTTAACGATACAGTTTTATGTATTATGGGTTTCATCTATTCATGGCCGACCTGTTAGAGTGTGGATTACTCCTGGGTGATAAGACTTCAACACATTATTCCAAGTATCTTAAAATTTTACCTCGGTTAACATTTATAAACGATTAACGGTTTTAGACATTTATACATCGTACTCCTCTGGCATGGTCTGAGCTGTATATACGAAGATCTATTGACGCGGAAGCAAATTCCATTTTCACAATGTAGAAAATGTGGCATTTTTTTGCAATCAACATAAATTATTTGAAAAAGTGTCACATAAGACGTGAATAAAACAAATTTAGCGAGAGGAATGAATGTCAGACTCAGTCATTTGCAGTCATTCCCCCAGTTTGACTTCTTAAATCTTCACGTCACATACAGCTGGCCGGCAGTGGCAGACGCTGCAGATGCTGAGTCTCTGACAGACAACCAATCTCGCTCATGAGTCGAAGCCAAGCTAACAACCACGTGTTCCCCTCCAAGGCGCCAGAAACGACCTCTCTGAAGACGACGCTGCCTCCACCTGACCAACAATCACATCCTCCCATCGCCTCGTATAAGACACAAGAAAACAAGAAGCTCAAGAGAATTACCAAACTCCTCACATCCTCCACTCCAACCTCCAAAAGTAATTTATATTCATGAGGACACGATGACGTCTCATCTTGACCTGTGTTCCTGTAGGCTCCAGACTGAGCCGCAAACAGCAGGATATGGGAGTCTGAGTCCCAGCGACGGGCACCAAAGTGTTAAACGTGTCACACAGGTGCTATAACCTACAATGTGCTGCGCAGTAACTGTGCATTATAACCTGCAATTCCTTTATGGATTTAGGTTCACAAGCCGGACCGATATGTTGCTTTGGATGATGGTATCAGCTAATGTGAGCTATCAGACTCAAGCAACTTCAACTTTACCCCCCCCCCCCCAGTGCTGATATACATATAAGTACATATTTGTCTGTTGTCTGATATCCATTGACATGTTTGCCTTGTTTTTTTCCAAGAACATAATTCAGGAAATGAGGAATATTCTCGTTCTCCTGTGAAAGTCCGCGAAGAAGAAGAAAACCTGGAGCTACAACAGGCCCGCCGTGGTTTTGGCCTCCAGATCTATATTCTGTATTCTGTATTCGTTGACAACGTTCACCTCACTGAACAGAACAATTTGCATGAGTAAAGACTAAAGACCTGCGAGATTATTCAACACGTGCAACACTGTCATCACGGCGAGACGGGAAAAAGACTCCCTTAGCGTAACTTCAGTCAATAAAACCATTTCTGTCTGGCTGACTTGAGCAAAGCATCTTAGCGTGAAATCTTCCTTTTTAACTACCAATGCAACTGCAAAAGACAAATTCCCTCACCTTGGCTCACTTGCGCAGGTTTGACATCGAGTTTTAAAAGCCGCTAGTCGCTGTTGCCATTTTGGCACTCCCAGCTGACGCGAACCTCAAATACGGTGGTATAAATACGTCTGCCTCCATCTCTCTTGAGATTTCAAACCAGCTCCTTCTCCTTCCCATCAGTCACTGCCGTTGTTCCCAGACTTTACTTTCATTATGGTTTTGGGCTTTTTTGGTTTTACTCAGCAGGGGACGTTATCTAAAATGATAGCGAAGAACAATGCTTGAAAGAAAACCTTAAAAACTTAAGTAAAGTTCTAAAAACTACTTAAAACAGTGTGAGTACGCAAAAAACTACTCAATTACGGTAATGCGAGTAAATACAAAAATACAACAAAAACCACAAAATATCCTGCTTCCATTACATCTCTCTGTCATTAATTTGATGAAAGTTCATTTTGCAGGAACACAAATTGTTAATACTTAGGTTTTTGACATCTTTCACTCCCTAATGTTGCTATCAGCCCCAGTAATCCAGTATCGGGCGAGTGCTAATATTACAATATTTTATGGATGACAATTAAACGTCCAGTGACTTGGAGAACTACGTGAGGACAGTTCACAAACTTCTGGGTTAAGCTGTTAGAAACAATCTTTGATTTCCTTTAACCGCCCCCCCCCCTCAATAATAAAAAATTGTATCTTAATAGGTGGAAAATCTTCAAAAGCCATTTTTGGCTCCCAACCTCTGCTTCTCAATGTTCAAGCTTCTTTGTAAGTCACACTTCAACACATTTGCATGTGAATATGAATAAAACTACAGTGAAATATGTGCATCATTTTGGATGGTTAAATGTATTTTTGAACAATTAATTATTCCGCTTTGATTATGCTTTTTTTGTGACAACCATCTGATAACCACCTTGAGGGAAGTTCTTATTAGCTAATTTATCTGTTGGCCTCAACAATCCTGACTAATTCATCAGGAACTGTAATTAAGACAGCAGCCTCACCCTCAAGCCCCGCGGCAGGTGGAATGGAAGAATGACCACTTCCATCATCTCTATCATTCATATATACTGTGTGTCTATATATATACTGTATATATATATATACATATACATATATATACATACATATATATACATATATGTGTGTATATATATATACATATATATATACACACATATATATATACACATATATATACATATATATACACATATATATATATATACACATATATATATACACACACACACACATATATACATATACATACATATATATATATATATATATATATATATATATATATATATATATATATATATATATATATATATATATATATATAGACACACACACACACATATGACATTTACCTCCGATATCCGGCCGCAACTTCTTGTCATATTCTTTGAGCAGGTTGTTGAGTATTTCCGTGGCGTCGGTCTCCTGGGATCTGGGGGCGAGCATCTGGTTCACGGTCACATCCTCGTAGTCCTCCTCGTACTCGATGGTCAGAGAGCTGGAAAGGTAAAACAGTGAGACACCAGCAAGCCAGCAGCGCACCTGCGGCAGACTCAGAGGCACCACAAAGTTTTACTGTCGTCCTGAAAACGTCTTTTTTTTGGACATCCACTGATTCATACTGGCGCTCTTTCCAATTCAAAAGTGCGCAACTTACCGCATGTGAAGAGCGGAGAGAAGTAGGATATAAGCGCACAATTTGGATGACATGTTGAGACGAGACGAGCGGAGGATCGGCGTCTGCTCACTGCTGCTCGGACGAGAACGCCCATGAAAAGCGCTTCATAGTTTGTAATCCCAAAGAAATGTTGCTCATTGTTAAAGAGGTGGGGGGGCAGTCAGAATAATCCCTCTCAGGCGAGTGAGACGCTTCTTTAGCGGTCGCTGCGGGTCTCACGCAGGTGAGCGCGCTTCTCCGAGTGAACCTCTCCAAACTCCCCCACGGTCAGCCTACGTCACTCCACTTTCATTCTCTCCCTAATTATGTGGCGTATTTACAGGGGCGGATCTAGAGAGGCAGTCACCGGTGGGGGTTCGGGGGTGGGCCCCCCCCCAAAAGAAGCTGTTTCCTCTGGAAAACATTTAAAGCGTCAGTGCCAACACTGCGGCTGTATAAATAGTTGGAGCAACTCCCACTTCAACATGAAGGCAGCTGTAATATCAGTAGTTTTATTAAGGTGAATTAGGTGCAAATGGCCATGAAGGCACATTGTGAACAGTCAGTTTTGATGCATTAACCGAACTCAACGCGTGCGCCCTCCTTGGCTCAATAGACGCCTTTCACATCCCTCAACCAAGTGCGGGAAAATGTAAAAAAATGAATCCAGATGTGATGATTGGAGTAAAATCCTTAAATGAAACACTTCTTGATTTCTTTGTAATGAAATAAATTGTTAAAAATGATCAATCATTCAAAACATCAGCTGAAATGAAATATGTTGATGCAGTTTTCAGCTATGACATTGCTGATGGTTGATTGTTGCTTGTGTCTGACACAACAGCGTCTGTGCCAGGATCCACCTGCAGCCCCTCTGTCCTTCTATGGAGTCTCTTCCCCTTCACACTGAAGTCAGGCGATGCAATCGCAGACGAGACTGGAGGGAGAAAAGGTTGTGATTAGGTAAAATACATTTAGGTAGCAAAGTAATAATGTCAATCCATAAGCTTTCTTCTTAAGTGTTGTTAGCAAATCCCACCATTTTCTGTGAATCCAAAAGTTTTGTTGGCTCGTCACAACATCTCGTCAGTTTATCCCCAAATTGTCCTGCAAAAGTTCTGTTCACGAATCCCAAAGTTTTGTTAGTGAATCCAGGTTTGTCAGAGGATCCGAACATTTGATTAGCAAATCCTGTTTCGTTCGCAATTCCAAAAGTTTTCTTTGCAAATGCAAAATGCTTTTTTTTTGTTGTTTTTTGAATCTTTAAGGGTCATTGGCAAAGTCAGAACTTTTGTTTGTGTATCCTAAAGAATTTTCTTTGAGCAAATCTTAAAGGATAGTTTGTGAATCCAAACGTTGAACTAATCTGGGAGTTTCATTAATGAATCCAGAGGATTCGCTGCTGAATCCAAACGTTTTTCGTTTCAATAAACCAGAGTTCTGTTGGAGATTGTCTTCTTTTAAAGGGTCATGAGCAAATCGAAAGGTGTTATAAGACAATCCAAAAGTTTGGAGTGTAAATCTGCCAGGGTACTTGGTGACCTCAAAAGGTTTCCTGTCCAATCCAAATTGTGTTGGTCTCAGCCTCCTCACATGTGGCGCCGATCCACCGTTAGCAGGAACAGCTAGGCTACGTTTCTGTTTTTAACCCGCGTAAACTGCTTCTCCTGCATCCCCCACTGAAACCAGTTCAGAAGATCACATGATGCAGAGAAAGACTTGCTGGTGCAGGTTCGCACACGGTGATGTCAAAGTGGAAAGGTTGTAGTCCGTCATGTTGTATTGTTTGGAATTATAACTGAACACATGTCTTGATAAAGAAGACATGGATGTCAGCGGACAGAGTTTCTGGACAGTTTTGTTTCTGTCACTGGTGGACGGCTAACGGTCGCCATTAGCTTTCAGCTCAGTGTATGTTGTAAGTAGCTGGCTCCTTCTGCATTCTGAGTCTCAAAGATGCTCACCTTTGTGAGCTTAGGATAACTATGAGCATGTGACAGGCTGGATGCAGGTTCTGGATGAAGTATTTTTGACCTTCTATATTCCTACGTGTCCCTGTCCTCCTCATATCTACATTGGGATAGATCAGAGCCTCGGAGTCTGTGGGGACGGCAACACTTAATCTTAACTTAACTTTTCAAATATGCATATTTTTATTGGATTTTTTGCGTTGATGTCTGTTCCTGACTGATGCAAGAACACTGGGTTGGCTAACTGCTGTTTGACTCCATGTTCACAACATTGTAATCTTGTGTTTTTGCCTGCAGCTTTTTGTACTAGATTGCAACCTTATATGACACCGCCTTTGTGTCCTCTTGTATCTGGACCTTTAATGACCTCTTGTATCTGGAGAGAGTCGGTAGAGATGTGGAAGCACTTGAGGGGCACCCCAGTGATTGAGTATGTAAAGTGAGCTGAAGATTTCCTTCACAAAACTGAAGCAGCAAAAGTTGAGAACTCCTCGTCTGAAAACACTGGGTCCTACGTTCTCCAGAGTGCAGCTTGCTAATGCCTGTCAAAAGACCCCACACCTCCAGTTTACCGCCAACTGAGCAGCACTTACATATCTTTACCATTCGCTGGAGTTCCTATTTAATAAAAGTTTGTGTTGAAATGTAGCAAAGATGAAGCATTCATGTCTCAGCAGCTCGAGGAAGAGGTCAGTCTGAACACTGAACACCACAGAGCCTGAGAGGCATGTATGCTCCGAAAGAAAAAGAAGGACAAGGATTTCTGCTCTTTGTCTGACAGATTCCTGAAAGGTATACCTAGAATGCTGAGGTAAATAATCCCTTGATGACATGCAGATCTCCTAATGGGGTTTAATTACCCTGATGGTAGAAAGAAAGTGAATTGTGTAAGGAGCCATCACAGGTTGTTTGGCCGCAGCAGCTAAAATGCAATTAACTGACATTTATAAGGCCCAGTACAATAAATTAAAAAAAAAAAAACATGAAAGCAAACTTTAAACAAACACAGAGTGTGGGATGTGTCTATTACATCGCCTTGAAACAGACCAGAGGGCATCAGACCAAGAGCTAAAGGAAGTTGTTGGAGCTGGCTGCTGTTGGAGCTGGTTGCTGTTGGAGCTGGTTGCTGTTGGAGCTGGTTGCTGTTGGAGCTGGCAGCTGTTGGAGCTGGCTGCTGTCATCCTCTGGTGGTCAAAAAGAGTCATGCAGACACTGCGAACTGTGCCGTGACATTGCAGCGAACAGCTCCTTCAGGGGCTCACGTGTCACCTGCGGAACATACGTCATCCTCACGACTGGGCGGGAACCCTCCAGCCTGCTTCATCTTCTTTCAGTCAAAAATGGCCAGTTTACAACTTCTATAAGTCATTAGTATCGTGTCTGATTTATTTTAGTGTTTTCCTCCACACTTTAATTGATGGTTAAGTCAATTTTGCGACACCTGTAGTGTTCCACAGGAAGTGAGTTCCCCTCAGAACCCAGACCTCCTGAAAGGAACGTGCCAAATTTTATGGATGTACACTAATAGTCCACTATTTTTTGTGCCAAAGAAACGCCCTTCTCCCTCCTGACTCCTCTCTGTGTGCGACACAGAGCTCCAGACCCCCACCTGGCAAGACAACGGAGACTCCAAAGTTATTGAATACACTTTTCTCCAAAACAGTCTTTCCCTCATGAATAAAGCTTGCATAGCTGCTCTAATCAAATGTGTGATGTGTGGAAATTATCCTGTGGACAGACGGACAGATGCAGGAAACACGGCCTCCTTGGTGAAGGTAATAAGCTTACGGTTGCTGTCAAAATAAAACCTTGTAGAATAACACATCCTAGAAAGTTTGAAAAAGTGAGCAGTGCTTCTGTTTAGAAGACAGGATGTTCGGCATAGCAAATTATTCGACCTCCTTGTGTTTTCAAGGATAATACAACCATTTTTTGTCAGTAGATGTGGATCAGCACAACTCCAGGCAGAGAAGTCGACACCAGCAGAAGCAGCAGCAGCTCTGACGCTCATTGCAGCACTGCCCTGAACCTGGAAAAATGAATCTAATCCACCAGAGAAACCCCTGATTAAAAATACATCAGTGTCTGGTTCCATCCATCCATCTATTTTCTATTCCGTTTATCTGTTGGGGGGGGGCAGAGCCTATCCCAGCTTAGTGCGAGAGGCGGGGTTCACCCTGGACGGGTCGCCAGTCTGTCGCAGGGCAGTGTCTGTTTCCATGTGTGCTGTATTTGTCATCTTCACCACTTTATTTGTATCAGTCAGTAATGCATTGCAAGTCAAGTCAATTTTATTTGTCTTGCGCCAAATCACAACAAAAGTTCTCTCCTGACTCTTTCCAAGTAGAGCAGGTCCAGAACCACTCCTTCAATGAACCTCCACCCAACAATTCTCCATCAGCAGCACATTCTGCAACAGTGGTGACGAAAACCTTTCTTTTAACAGGCAGGAACGTGGATCAGATCCAGGATCAGTGGGGACGGACGTCTGCTTTGACCAGTTGGGGGGAAAGAGAGCAGGAGAGCGGGGCAGAGACAAAGACAGATAATGGAGGAAGACAGATATACAGAAGGAAAGAGAGGGACAGAGATAAAGAGGGAGAGAAAGGAGGAGAGACTGATGGACAGGGGGGACGTGAGCAGGTGGAGCTACGGGTGGCAGCTTGAGCCCCTTCAGGTCTGCAGCCTCCTCCAGCAGCACCCGGTTTGCAGGCCATGAAAGGGCCGTTTGACAGTAAAAGTAAAGCAGTGGAAAATGTTGCACCTTTAACAAACATGTGAACAGAGAGGGATGGTGACACCCCCCCAGCAGCACCAGGCCTCCGCTGAGCTGCCGCTGCTGTCGGCTGCTGCACAGAAGACTCTCTGATCCACATCTACTGGAAGACAGACTCTACGGTGGACGGCTCACCTCAAAGCCTGTATTTGTCCAATTTCAGATTATGGCGGAGGAGTCTGGAGTTTCTATGAATAGAAAATATTGTGAGGAAGGGAAGAACAACCACACCATGTTTTCAGTTTGACTCCATAAAGTTGGTGTGAACAAACTCACTTCTGATGACATAAGAAAACATCTGTTTGGTACAGAGACCCACAAAGATTCCGCCAATATCAGTGAAACTGGTTCTTCAAGGAAAATGAGAACACTTGTGTAGAGAACTTAACATTCCTTCTTATGTTGAAAATCAAATAGCAACCATTTTATGACTCAAAATAGATATTTCTTTTCCAAAATCATGCAGCCCTATCCTATAATTTGTATGAATATTTTAGTGCAAAATGAGGCAGAATGTATTGTTTTGGGGTTTTTTTCTATACTGTAGCTTCCGTGTCATTTGAGCTAGGAACTACAACCAGAATCAGATGTTAGAACTGGACCACAAGTATATGATGCTTCTTTTTGTATTGCATGTAATAGCTGCGTATATTTTGTATGACTATTTCACTGAAAATGTATTTTTCATATACTTCAAAATTAATCCATTGTTTCCAATAGCCTCAGGTCATGTGGTCTAGAGGTCTGGCATTGATTCTGACATTCTTTCTTTCTATTTGATCTCACAAGGAACTTCTTTGCATTCTGGCTTTGGTTTCAGAAATCAGACTTTGATCTTATGAACATGAAACATTCACGCGACTTCATCTTCATTGTGATCAACTTTCAAAGTTGCATCAAGACAACAGTAAAGACATAGAAGAGGAAGATTGACAGCTGTTGAAAACTTCTTTTACTTAGAGGAATCAGCCTCAATCCAAGTCCTCTGCAAGCTTTTGCAGTCTATGAAAATGAACTCAATGGCATCCTCGTACATTAAGGAGGAGGAGGTGACTGAGATCAAGCTGTGTGAAGAAAGCAGCCCTGCTGGATGCCTCTGGTCATTCCAGGTCCATACAAAAACCCAACATTCCCTTGCATAAGACTACGGCGACTCCCAATGGCCATGTGATGTGAGGTACTTTGTGAAAGTACTGACTTAAATGGGGGGACAAGTCCATCCATCCATTTTCTTTCGCTTATCCTGTTAAGAGTTGCGGGGGGTGGAGCCTATCCCAGTGGCTTTCCGGTGAGAGGAGAGGTTCACCCTGGACAGGTCGCCAGTCCATCACAGGGCCAACACATAGAGACAGACAACCATTCACTCTCACAGCCACACCTACGGTCAATCTAGAGTATCAATCAGCCTCGTCCCCTCTTGATGTCTTTGGACTGTGGAGGAAGCTGGAGTACCAGAGAGAACCCACGCAGGAACAGGGAGAACATGGAGACTCACACAGAAAGACCCTGTGATGGAGCCAGGTCTCAAACCTGGAACCTTTTTGCAGTGAGGCAACAGTGCTGACCACTGCACCACCGTGCAGCCTGGGGGGAGAAGTATGTGTTTCAAATAGCTTTTGATGACATGCATTAACCTGACTCAACCTTGATGCTTATTATTATTAATTATTCTTTAAACAACCATAACTCCTTGATTCAGTTAGGTCACCCATATTTCACGCACCTCTTTTGAAGCACCAGTTACTTACTTAGCTGACACCTGTAAGCACAACATAGCCACAAAGAATATAATCTTTCTGTTGCCTAGGCAACACCACAAGTGTCCCTGTTAGGGCGGATGACAATGGAAAGTCTTGAGGTTTTGCCTTTGTCAGCTTTGAGAGGAGCGAGCATGACCGAACAGTAAGGTCTGACCTGAAACTAACAGTTTGTGACCACAGGGGCAGGCCCGCTGTTGGTTCCCACTGGAGTTCATGCTTGTGTGTTTTTGTTTTTTTTTTCGTCCTGCAGGGTGTGGATGAGATGAATGGGAGGATGATGGGTGACAAGCTGCTCTATGACAGTTCTGCCCAGAAGAAGGTGGAGGAACTCACAGAGCAGAAGCGCAATCCTGAACAAATGAAACAAAACCGCGTGACTCGCTACCAGGTTCAACCCTCTCTCTACCTTCCAGCGTCCCTTTCAAATCCCCATCACCCAGTGGTCTAAGGACTGGCATTGTGACAGGTCCTTGCATATTTGTTAGAAGACAGCAGCATTCTCAAAGTCAATCACCACTCTTTATTACGTTGCACCAGCCAAAATGGCTGCAATAGCGACTGCAGTTCACGGCCCCACAGTCCTTCAGCCTGGACTACTACAATAGACTGAATATGAAACAGTAGGACACACAATGAATTAAACATGTCATTCTATCGCTGCTTTCAGGGTGCCAACTTGTATATGAGACGATGGACGATGGTGAACACTTGAGGAAAGTGTTCTCACCATTCCGCACCATCATCAGCGCCAAGGCACCACATCAGGTGTTTACCGCTGTTGGTAATTACTCTGATGGCTGAGACATGGCTTTCATTTATTTCCTTTTTTTCCCCATTTCCTCTCCTAAATCTAACCCTAACGCCTCAGGTTCAGAAAACTTTATTTATCTCCGTGGGGGAGCAACTAAGGGCAGATTATTAAAGCAGATTGAGAGTCAGTCTTTTTGTTGTTGTTGTTTACAGCACACCATGTTTGTGTGTTCCAGGTGGAACGTGGCACTCAGGACCACACTTTAAGACTTTCCATACCATTCGTCCTCCTTTCTAGGTGCCCCGCTAAAGATGCCCACCCACTGTGTTAGTCAGTCGTTTATTCATGATTGAAAATGCAACAAGAATGCAGTTGAAATGTGTGATTGCTCCTTTCGGTCCTGTTGTTAATTCCTCCAGCAGCTGAGACCACAAGGTCCTTCCAACCCTTTTTAGCTGCAGCTGATGGGGAAACGATAACCACCAACTGCTCAGTTCTGGGAGAAGATGCAGACCGTAGCCTCTGGTGAGGAGCAGAAGATCACATCTCTGGCCACCAGCCTGCAGGGCCCTCATGCAACAGCCCAAGATCTGTTTCAGTGCTTTCTAACTTTGCTTTTTATCATCTCACTAATTCAAAATCAAATTGAAAACTCATGAAACATATTTAGTATTGTAACAATACTACAACAATACTGCAACAAGCAGTGAGGTGGAGGTGGACAACCAGGCCTGTTGTTTCCTGGTTTCTGTCTTTTGGCCCTGAGAGATCACCCTTGCATGGGAAAAATGGGGGATGGAAAGTTGTTCAAGTTACACATTTGTAGTTTGGATCAGTTACAAAAGTGATTTATATTTTCTTCTAAAACTACTTACTAAACTAAAACTACTACTCCACTGCACTACCAAAGGCTTTGAATGGACCCTCACGCGGCCTCCACCTCCAGGACAGCACAGTGAAACACTGATGTCAGTCAATATTTGTTACATCTGTTGTACTTCCTGTAACCACTAGGAGGCACTATGACCATGAGCCAATAGTGCCCTGTAAATTTCTTCAGGGACAGATATTTGTCACGCGTGTTAATTTTGCAAGAGAGCCGACCATGTGGGAGGAGATATTATAGTTTTGTTTTTCATGGCGAGCTATCAACATTCACGACGAGCACATCCAGTCATGTGACACAAACACAAAAGCTTCATAACTTCACCTCACCCAGGGGTTGAGAGTAAGTATGAGGAGAATCAGACAGAGTAAGGAGGAGTTTGTTAATTAATGACCAACAGGGGCACAAATTTCAGCATGAAATTGAAACTTGAAACTTGCTGTTGGGTCAAGTTCATGACTTCAAATGGCTTTTTTGTGGATCGTGTCGTTTGACACAGGACTAGCAAACTGGGGCAGGTAGGCGACAACAGTCCACTTGTTGCCTGCCCGAATGAATGCAAGGAAAATGAACAAAACACGATCTCAGAACCAGAACCAGAAGCAGCTGGCCTTCATAAAAGTTGAGTGGTTAAACAGTTTCCAAGCCCGATGCAGCAGAAGCCAATTTAAGAAAAGCTCAAATAAACTGATGGACAAAAAAAAACCCAAAAAACATATCACCTAAATAATGAACATAAATCTTAATATTCATACATATTTCTGCCACTTTCCTGCAGCTGATTGTGAATAAATTACCAGTGGTAGCAAAGCCTGCTGTAATCAGATGAAGCAAATGTGCATGTATCAACTTCTTTGGTGATTGAGGTTTGGCTACTTAATCAATTTATAGAGTTGCGACTCACGAGGAATGCTATTTATGGACAGGGATTTCCAAAATGGGGCCCCCGGACCCAAATTTGGCCCATTGTAAGGTTCAGTTTGGCCCAGCAGAAGTAAGGAGAAATAAATAAATGTAAAATACATAACTAATAAATCAACAATACAGTCGCACACAAGAAAGCCAAATCCTCCTACAGCCAGGAAGGAAAGCTGGTACTGCAGGACTGGGGGCCAAAGTCACTCCCTGATACAGGGAGGTCATTAAAAAATATATAAAATAGCATGTTGGTAAAACTAGGATAGAATAAATATGTCTGATATGTGTATACAAGTGAGTAATAAAATAACAATAAAGAAGTAAGATTATGGTACAGCTCGCTTTCAAATACTGACTAATATAGTCATCATCGATGAAAAATAACAGTAAATTTCTTGTGATCACAAGTTGCTCATTTAAAAGAAAATCCATTTAATTTGAAATTCTAGCTCAGCGACGTTTCCAAATTGGAATTTCAGATCCCTGAGCATAAAGTAATAGATTACCTTTTAATAAATGTGGTCATGAACTGTATGTGTCTGGGTTGGTAGTGACAGGCCTGAAAGAAAAATACTAGGAAGAAATACAATGTCATACAACTGAAAAGGTAAAAAAACAAACAAAAAAAAAACAGTTCCCAGTTAAAATGATCATTATTATTTGAACATTAGTATTTGGAAAATCCCAGAAATGATTTTACTCTCAACCACCACAGCAAAATGTTGATCATGTTATCTAAACCTATTCAATTCAAACCGCGATCAAAGCCAAACACAAATATAGGGAGTTCAATTTAAATTAATTTGGGATTTTCAGTGAATGAATTTGTCCCTCTTTGTTTTTGCAATGGCCTGGTTAATTAAGCATACACTAAAATGAAGAATAACAATATTCTGAATATGAAATTTGAGTTGAGTGTTAACATAAATTTCCCAATTTGTTTTTTGTACTTTCCAAAGTTGTCCAGCAGATAGAGCTATTTAGATCTATACTTCTTGTTCATCTGATTGACCCCGCCCATTGGAGACAAGCCACGCCCACCCACAGGAAGCTGCCAGGGATTATTGATAACTGATGGCTATTAGTTTAGTTTTTTTTAATTTAGCTGTATAACCTAAAGGTAACCAGCGTCCTTCATTCAACCTCGGTTGGACTGTGAGACAGAGACTCTTTGCCGCTGCTCCACAATACAATGACGCTAAATACTGCAGGAACTACAACCAGGAGAGAAACCATCATGGGCCCGGGGACCGGTACCACCAGGCTGGTGGATATGAGCAGGTCAGCGCACAATTAACGGAGAAGCTTGTGGAGATCCTTTATCTCATCTCATGTTTACGTCTCCAGAAGTGGTGATGTCATAATTCAGACTTCTCAGAGTAGTGAAGCTGTTTGAAGTATTTTGGGGGGAGTAAATATACACTTGTTCTTTGTCCTCCTGGATACCAGCCACCTTCAAGGCTGTTAGCCTTTAGTTCGCTTAGCACAATGAATGCTAGTGGATGAATGCTAGCATGCCTTCAACAGCAGTCAAAAAATCATTTTCCCTTAAACCATTTTTTTGCTGCATGTAGTAAGATTGTTCACAAAATTACCTTTTAATGCAAAATTTAAATGAAATGGTCGTGTAATTTTTAGAATCAGAATTAATGAGAGGGTTAGTGTTTTTCCAGCCCACCTCGGGATGGAGGGAGGCACACAGGAGGAGGAGGAGGAGGCAGACTGGGACGGAGTGCATGGGGTCCATGACCTCAGAGACCCAGAGGTCACTGGCATCGCCGCGACTGATGATGGGGACGAATGAAGTCGGGACAGACGTCCCAGCAGACACGTCCCAGGTATCAACCCCAAACAATAGTGTAGATGTGATGGATGAACAGACTGATGGTGGTTTAGAAGGATGTTTCTCATGAGATGAGGTTGCAGAATGATGAGAGTCAACTGAGGCCTGTATTCTCTTTTATTTCCAGTCAAGCTAGAGGCCCCCCCACCCCCACCCCCACCCCACTGTGTCATCCGTCTCCTCAGGTGACAGTAAGTTCATGCCTGGGATTGTCAGGGTCAGGGCAACGTCGGGGTCCTGCTGTCTGCCCCCCCTCCCGACCCTGTTCAGGGTTGACCCTCTGTTCACCGGACTTGGTGTCTGCCGGTCCAACTGAACTGAAGCCTTGGTGGAGCAGTTCTCCTCAGGTAAGTAATATACAGTATGTTACCATGGCAACAAGGTAAATACATATAATTTTACTTCATCTTAACGAACCATTTATTTTGCTCCTTCAGAAAGGGAACAGCAGGGTTCTATTCAACTTCATCTGCTCATGTTGGTCCGTATGATCGGGGCTCAGGTGATGTAGAGGGTTTCCGTCTCCATCTGTCAGACTCCTGGTAGCACTCACACAAACACAACAACCTCTGTGGAAATATGCTGAACGTACGTTGTCTCTGCAGCCAGAGAAGAAGAAGACCAGCTCGCTGCTAGTTAGCTTAGCACAGTGAATGGTAGGAAATGGGAAGTGCTGAATAGAACTGTTGGCTTAATTTTATTTTCTTATTTAAAACTAATAATCTTTTTTAACCCATTAAACAGCGACTTACTCTACTAAAGTCTTCTCCTCTAGAAATCCTGGGCTTCTGCTGGAATGGGGTTCAACTCCCTGAAGTGTCCATGCTTATAAAAATGGCTTCTTTTGCACATTTAGAAATTATTACATTTTCAATAAACATTCTTTTATTTTCTTAAGTTACTTCAGAAAAAGGAGTTTCTTGCATAAATACATGTCCATCATGGCCTTCATGCTTCAAATACATCCTGAAGCCTGTGAGTATTCTTCTGGTCTGGGGGTCAAAGGTCTCAGTCACATGTTGACCACGTCCACAGGGAGTCCTCTGGGTGTCGGGACACCTGGAGGGTGTGAGGAGACCCGGTCTGGCTGATGGAGCTGTGACGCTGCCTGGGCCGCCTGAGTAGGTGCTGGGTCCGCCAGGTTCAACGAGGAGAGCATGATTTAACAAACAATGTACTCGGCCATCTGGATTGGTGTCTGATTAGTTCTGCTCAGGTGAATACTGCAGGGGCCAGTCACTCAAGGGATATTAGTCCAAAAGATCAGCAGGGGGCAGCCCTAGACAAAGAGTACCTACAGGTCAAAATAATAGAGGAACACGGTATGTACGTACACTAAGACAAGTACAAAAAACATTCTATCTTACAAATATGAAGTGAGTATATCTCACATCAACAGGCTCCATCTTTTAGGTAATCAGTAAGAGACAAGACTTGGATGGAGGTTCCCTCTTGGCCTGACAGTCCAGGAAGCTTCTTGTTGGGTGAGTTGTTTCTGGGACCTAATCTGTCTCTTCAGGATGCTTTCCTTCAACTCTCGAACCGTAGGACTGTCAGCATCATTTTTACTGATGCCATATTTTTGTTCTCACGGTCTGTCTCGCAATCTGCATTTTGTTTGTTTTTTTTGTTTGTTTTTTCAATATAAGGCTGTGTTATACTGTACACTTTCCAATTCGTAACAGACAAAAGTAGTTTTATAGTTGGTGAAGTGTCTTGTATCATTCTTTTTATCCCCACTCCCACAGTGGTTACCGTGTCCTCACTGAAACGGCCCTGTGATCGGAGGCCGGGGGAGTTTTGGTGTCTGCTGGTTTGCTCATCTACGTAAGATTCCTGCTCAGCTTAGGTGAGCGTTTACTGCAGAACACAGGAGGATCTGGGAAAGTAACCACAGAGGAAGAGCCATTCATTACCCGGGCAGTGATGTCATATCTCAATGTGCGTATAAAGGCCATCAAGTGAGAACACATCCTGGGAGTGAACATTGATGGCAGCAGGACAACATACATGTACTGTGGTGCATCTCTGCTTCTCAAGCTAAATGCTACGATTGATGTCATTTGGTGCCATCAGTGACAGCTTAATTTGGTAGTATGTTTCTGCCGGAAAGAAAAAGCAACTTAAATGGAGATAAATCCTTGACAAGCAGATGTGAGCCAGATGTTGCTGCCACAGAGACCCCCACGATGGATTTAACAGTCCACCCACTATAGAGGCTGCATGATCCCGATGTGTATGTGCATAATCAAAGAAGACGCAGAGCGTGGGGGGGCGTCGTTCCATCAAGACAGATAAAGCTCGGTCACGTCGACAGCATCAATAAAGTTCATTTTAAATTATATGTTGTCACGAAGTATTCCCTGGGCGCATCTATGTATTCATGCCAAGTGTATCTGTCTGAACTCTCAGCTTCGACCTCATAACATGACGCTAAAATGTCTTTGTGGCCATTGAGCATCAACCCACGCTAACAAACAGGATTCACGGGGTTTTAATTCTGAGCTTCAGACAAATAACAGCAGAGCAGTTCAGTCAGTGAAGCTTTATTGGGAGTCAGGTAATACACAACAGTTAGAGAAAAATAAAACGAAATAAACGTTAATATGACAGGGGAGCACTGTGCAGTGCCGCACAAAGAAAAACAAAAACTGTTGCTAAAAAAAAGAGCTATCTAACCATAACTTACCTGAATAATTACATGAAAACATCAAAAATATGAAGGTCTAATGATCACATATTAGCATCGACAGAAATGAATTCTATGCACATTATTTATTGCTCTAGATATTTCCATTTACAGAACAGCCTGCACATAGTAACACGAGTGGTGAGCTTGATAAGTAGATAAAAATGAACTAAACAAGTCGTGACAGGCCACACATCAATAAATTGTGTTCACAATGGAATTTTTCATTTTTAAGTTCACTTTTATTTTGAAATAACTGTCGGTGAGAACTGCCAATGTACCGGAAGTGCCGAGTGTGCAGCCTTTTAGCAATGGGTGTTGTGTAAAAAAAAAACTTGACTTTACGTGACCTAAAAAAATCAGTTCAGTTCGTCCCATTCCCTGTACAGTAAGGTTCACCTTGAGAGGCCCCATGTCATATTTGGATTTGTATCCCGACTGTGAGGCTGCAGCCAGACAACAATGGCATAAAGACCCCAGAAAAAACCTACTTCATACAAAGACTTAAAGAAGCGGTTGGGGGAAACCGAGGTCCTGCCTTACAGGTTATTGCCTTACAGAACAACTTTTTTTTTTTTTTTTTTTTTTTTTTACAGTTTAAAACAAACAACCATCGTTATGAAAAATCGACTTCACCCTTCCTCTAGACCAGGGGTGTCGAACATCTCACTGACAGGGTCAGACTCAGTGGGCTGAAGGCAAACACTAAACGGTTGCCAGTTCTCTTGATTATACACCATTTAAGCTTTTACAGACTTGAATGACATTCATCAACTCATGCTTCAGTGACAGAAAGATCTATTTATGTAAGATGCATGAGGTCATTGTTAATGTGCAGGCGTTAGGGAAGCTGTATATGTAAAATGCTTTTTTGTTTGTTTGTTGAAACACCTCACACAAAAGAAAACAGATGGACATGAAATTACAGTTTTTAAAATGCAAATTACTTTTGCATTTTATTTTTTTTTAGTTTCACTTTCTTTTTTTCTTCTTCTTTTTTTACACTTGATGGGCCAATTTTGCCCGCGGGACCCACTTTGGACAGCCCTGTTCTGGACGTTCCCTCAACATCTGAACGCTTGTGTGTCTGTGACTACAGGTGGAATCAGGACACGCCAGAACACAAGAAAAAAGAACATTTAATGTACATCATCGAAAGAAGAACTGCTTGGTTAGTCGACTTAATTGATAAGTTTAAAGGATTTTAGTTGGGGATAACTTGGTACACAGGTCCAGGCTTGCTCTTTAACTGGTATTTGGCTAAGCTAAGCTAAGCTAATGGTCCCCTGGCTGTAGTTTCTTATCTAGCACACAGACACCCGAGTGGGACTCAACCTCACATCTAGGACTCCTTGACACATGACATTTCAACATGTTCATTCATTCATGTTTGGTTTTCCAGTATATAGCAGTGTCAGGTTGGGCTGATGGTTGATCCATCATCGGAACATGGCGATGTAAAAGCTGTCCGTATTTGAGGAATCGTGTCCCCTCAGAGTTGCCATGGAAAAAAAAGAAGAAGCTGCCATTGCGTTACCTTAACATCTCATGTCCCGTGAATTAATTTCTCGTTAAACCCGCTTGGTTGGGTGGACCCCAAACGCGCGGTTGCATCAGCAGCTGTTTCTTTGCTGTAGGTCGTTGTTGGTGAATTTCTCAATTTGTTAATTAACTATTAATTTAGCTTTTGTCGTTCCAGCAGTTCAAGGAACAAAAATCAAAACTCAAATTCCATCCTCGCGTCACAAAAAGAGAAAAAACGCGTCTCGAGTGGCAATTACACATGCAGTCTCTTCTAGCTTTCATCGTTAGGTTAAGGCAAGATGAGCTTTACGAGGACAACAAAGCTTCAGCTGTGTAGTTTTACGAGCATATCCCAAATGTGACAACACAACCCCATCTGATCCAATGAGAACACACACGAGACCACAGGCTGTGTGAAGCAGGATGTAAGGCACCACCCCTGGGTGAAATACCAAGATTTTAGGGAGTCACCTTCTCATCTACATGCATTTGGGCAATATAACAATCAGATTTCCCAAAATGTTCCCAACTATTCCTTCAGGATATATGACAAATGCATAAAAGGCATTCCTTTTATGTTAAATGTTACCATCAAATCTTGGTCATTGTGGCTTTTGTCGTTTTGAAAATCTGCTTGAGTGAGAGTCACAACCACAGTTCTTCTAAATAACGCTAAAAAGTGATCTACTCAGAACATCCAAAAATATTATAAATATTTGCAAGTTATCGTCAAAGCTCATAGAACAACATTCTTATCTAACAAAATTAAAAAGCATCATATATTCTATCAAAACTGCTGAAGCTAAAGCTGCTCTGCTCACTTCCATCTAATGAAGCACTAAACTACAGAAATGCCGCGTTGCTGTCTATGCAAAACACAAAAGCTAGCATTATTTAGTGGTGCTCTATATACACATTCTTAAACTACAGCCGCACATACAACACTGCCACTATCACTTAAGCTGGAAATCCATCTCGATTTAACCTTTTAACCTTGTCAAAAGAAAGATATTAAAATTGAAAGTGGCTGTTAAAAATTTAAAAGCTGAGGGGAAAAAAACAACATTTTTTAAAAATCTAAAACAATGAAAGGGTAAAAAAAAAAAAAAAAAGCCAGCCAATCATGAAAATTGTACAGTTTGCTCCTGAAAAAGTAATTTAAGGGTAGAGTATTTCAGTGCATTCATAATGAGTGGTTACACTCTGAAGGCAACACATTTAGCATGGCTATTCATCTGCTTTTAATAAGGAAGCAACAGTCCATGTGCCTGAGCCCAGCCTCCCTCCTCTGGACCTCCAGCCCATGTTCACACGGCTTTGAGTAATAACAGTAGTAACAATAACAGTGTTTTGCATAGCATTTGGCCTTGAAGTACGTCTGCACCGACAGCAGGCTCAAGGAGGAAATAGAAATGCCAAATGCTAACATTTGAAAACATCACCCTTTTGAAAGAAACTAACTAGTGAGTTTTCAAATTTGATAAAATTGCCTTATTAAGAAAAGTCATATCTTCTATATGATACAAACTCAAGGCAAATATGGCAACATTTTCCTGCAGCGGCACACATGCAATGAAATTGATTTACCTAAAAAAACAACAACAACAACAAAAAAAAACATTCTATGATACAAGGATTAAGTGCTTGGCATCATTTTTATTTGCATTCCAGTTATCGCATCTGACCGAAGCATCTAGCAGAGCTTAGACAGCCCCTTTGATGACTGGCACCCTGTTCAGATACGTGGCCCAGTACACCAGGTTAAAGGTCCCAAACAGCACCGGGAACACTATCCTGGACATCTTGTCGATCTTACTCACGCTGTTGTAAGTCTTTTTGGGGTCCGGGGCCTTTGTTTCAGAGGGCTTGAGCTGAACTGCTGTGCTGTTTGAGATGGTGGCGATGGAGGTGTCCTTGGTAATGTTGGTGGTGTAATTCACACCAGCAGAGCAGGTGTTGTTTGGCTTTTTAGAGAGAGCCAAAGGGTCTTTCTTCTGAAGGGGGAAAAAAAAAATCGTTGTGAGTGTACTTATAAGTGCCACCTCAAAAACACATCTGTCAGATGTAAGAAAAATAAGTAGAAACACGAAAAAGTGGTACATGGAGCATTGGGTATTGGAGAGAGCCCATACAGCAGTATGATATGATATGGACCGCAGTATTCTGCACAGTCAGACTAAAGTGCACTGCTGCATGCTGTTGCTGAACATGCTAAATGTAGCTGTCATAACATTGCTTTCAGAAATAAAGCGCATGTAGGTTCTCGTGTTACAGGACAGTTCCCCGCTGAAATATAGCTGCCGTAACATTCATCGTGTTAAGACGGAGTTTTACTAGGGTCTACATCGCTAGGGGCTGTAACGCCGAAGCTGCATCGTGAAATTTTACTGTGCATTGCTGTTTTGATTTAATTGCACAGCCCTAGTGATTAAGGGCAATGAAGAGCTGCACCGGGCCATGATGTTGGTTGAGTAACTTATCAATGGGATTATTATGGCATGGAATTTTCCACACTTCTTCCCTTCTATGTGAGTGAAAAAAGAATTTCCACTCGGCCAGAAACTCACTGTGGCTTCGTAATCACATGATAAGTAACAGGGCGATCGACCAATTAAAAAAACACCTAAATGTTTTTTTTCTAATGCAGTACAGAACATTTTTTGTCATCACCTCATGTGCATTAATCACATATATTGTGTTTGTCCATAAAAAAGACTTTAAATATTACAATTTAAAGCAGATTTTGTTCAATGTGAACAGCTACATTTTCTCCAGAGGTAAATCTTTTCATTTCCACTAGATGAGGTACAGCTACAGCGAACTGCTGCTTTTCTTCCTTTTTTTTTAAAGCTACTATTTTTTCCTATAACTACTAATTGATTTTTGTCCATTTTTTGTCAGTAGATATGCAGTATTTGCTCACATTATCAACTGTAAATGGCCATGTTACTGCGTATCATTAGTGCTCTGAGTTCTAACTCACAACGTATTACCAGCATATTAAGACTCATTTTGCCACATGAGGGTTATTAATGCTTCAAACACGCCCATTCACATTTAGTTAATTGTACCGAGTGAGCACAGCAATATCCACATTGGTGCTTTGTATTTCTTTATTATTTCATTCTGAGTCAAATCCAATTGAGAGTTGTGATTTTCTAGCCTCAAATTTTAAGCTTGACTATCAAACCGAGTCAAGTCACAGCCCCCAAATAAACAGTTAAACTTCTTCTGAAGTTCTGCAGGGACAAAGAGTTTCGTCCCCGCATCCCCAGCCATCTGCCAGCTTTGGGACCTTGAAATGTGTGAGGTCACGCAGACACAAACCTTAGGTTGTTGGGCCTCCAGTGCCTTCTTTCCATCCCAGGCCCAGCTCCTCTTAGTGAAGTAGTTCACTGTGGCAAATTCAATGAGGGCGGAGAAGACAAATGCATAGCACACCGCAATGAACCAGTCCATAGCAGTAGCGTACGCCACTTTAGGAAGCGAGTTTCGAGCGCTGATGCTGAGCGTGGTCATGGTCAGTACTGTGGTCACACCTGGTGATGGGAAAGAGCGGGTCACTATAAGTAACCGCAATTAAAACCTGTTACACAAGCTTTAGCACAACTGATGGTAATCCAACCAAAGGACCATTGTTGAGGGGACGGGGGATCAAGCGGTGGACTGAGAGACCCAGACTAATCGGAGCTGGGGGGACCCTTCAGCCTCCTACCTCGTTGATGCTGATTCACTAACTAATATGAACTAACACCATAGCAATCCTGACTCCCACCAAAATCATATTCACCATTCACATTAACTTACTTTTCACCGAAACCTGCAAAGAAGTGTTTCATCAGAAAACTGAGGGGTGAACTCTTTGTAGATGCTGGCCAGTGAATGAATTCATCTGGGTGTGAATCGCTACCTTGCATACATTCTGCTCATAACCAGACGGGCGCTGTTTTAATAGTCACTTCAAAATGTTATATATTTGCATGAATTGGAGTATAGTATTGACACACAGTATCTAATGCATGGAAATGTGTGTGGAAAAATGGTGGATCCCAAAGCAATCTCTCCATGGTCAAGGAACAGCTGTAAAACCTTCAGGGACCACCAGGGGGCAACCAGCCAGCGCTTGTAAAAGCCACATTCATCTTTTTTTCAATGATATTTTTCAGTTTACATTGAAAAAAAAATGTTATCAGTTATTCAACAGGAATATTCCTGCAATATTCATATGTTCCGGTACTAATATAGTATAAATATCCAAAGTATCATGGCAGCCTTATGGGTGCCTTCAAACTCACCAAAGACCGTCCGTGCTGGCACGGACTCACGGTTTAGCCAAAAGGAAACCTGGGACAGGATTACAGTCATGAAGCAAGGCATGTAGGTCTGGATGACGAAGTAACCGATCTTTCTCTTCAGGTAGAAATGAGCCATCATCACAGTGTATTGACCTGTGCAGTAGCAACAGTAAAAACACGTTTTTAGTTTTCTGAAGATTGAAAGCTCATGCATTTTGAGAAAATATAAAATAGCACTAACGGAAAAAGGGACCAAGTGTATGGTTTGACCTACGATCATGGGTCAGTCAGCAGTATATCAGCTCAGCTTGCATGGTGCACAAGTTGCAACGGGTAGTCAGTTAAATGAATCACTTTGTCTTGAACCTGGAGTGAGGAATCAATCTACAAATGCTAAACAGGGTGCCTCAGATCTCTGGTATTAAATGGCTGCTCTGACCATGCAAGGGTCAAAACATAATCACTATTGTCTTCAGCTGAACTCTAAATTTGATGGGAAGCCAGTGTAATGTCACTGTTGTTGATACATGAGAGCAAAATCTATAATCTTCTCAATCTCAGCTGTGGACATAATGGACCTCCTCAGCTGGCAGAGACAGGAAAGAACAAAACAATTCAAATGCTGCTCAAGACTCAAAGCCTGGCCTGTGAGGCCGTGCTCATTACAGAGGGGAGGTCCAACACAATCATCCCGCATCACCGCGAAATCTTCCAGCCAGCTCCTACTGGGACACGGATTAAAAAAGAACTTCTGGTTCGTCTTAACCTAGCAGTAGATTATCCAGACTTGAGACAATTCAGTGGACCAGACAGCTCCAAAACATTTTGAGGATTAAACAAAACATGTAACTGAATATTGTTCACGCATCAAAACTCAGAAATATCTTCAAAATTTTCATTTTTCACACAAGAGGAATGAAATGCAACACCAGTGGGCCGATGAAAGAACCATGGGTAACCAAATTTTGGTACAACGTGGTACACTGGGGACCAGTATGAATCGGATCAATCAATGTGAACCTGTCTTTGGTGGTTGGGAAAACATTTATTAATGGAAAACGATGAAACCATGTTGATAGTCTGTTTCCACATAGCCCTCTTGGTGGATTTGTGCACTGTATGGGTGCTTTCAAGTGTTTGTATTCTTGTTTTTATTCTTTTGAGCTCTTTTTGTTGTCCTGATATGTTTGGGAAGAGCTCTGCACTGAGACCATTTGTTTTTACATCATGTGGTTTGGACCTGTTCTCATATTTCCTATCATTTCTTTGGTGGTGATGTTTCATTTCCCCCATATTTGAGAACATAACTGTGATTAAGTGCAGAGCAAAAAACTTTATGACCTCCAATCCCGGCTGCTCTGCAAAATTTTGGAAAAATAGGTTGGTGGGGAAATCATCATATCCTGTTAACCAACTGAAGATTGCATTGGAAGGATTTTCTTTTCTCTCAAAAATCCTGTCGAGCCACGGCGTCTGATAAACTATTGAAAATCCACAGATGACTGCTGCTTTCTCCTGGCAAAATCGGATTTTTCTGTCTCACTAATCCCTTGTCACAATCTGCATCCTGTGTCTCTCTCTCCTTCTCTCTCTCTCTCTCTCTCTCTCCCTCTCCCTCTCACACTCTCTCTCTTTCTATGTGTGTGAGTGTGTGTCTCTGTGTGACAGACAGGCCATCCCATTCTATCAGGCCAGGCCACACTAGATTGGGGACATACATCCTCGTCTGAGCTAGAACACTCCAACAGACCTGGATCAGCGGTGATTACAAGCAGGTGCACACATGACTGAGGCAGAGGGGGGTTGAGGGACTGGAGGAAAAGTTTGGAAAGTCTCTGTGCTATGCAGCGACAAGCACCATGTCCTTAACGAGAGGGGCACTTGTGTTGCCTCGGCTCCAAGGACTACTCGCCAGCAGCCCTGCTCGGTGGTGGCATGACTGGGCCATCCTCCCTCAGATCTGACTGCCTGCTGGGCTCGGACGTGGATGGAAAAGCTCAAGGCATGAAAATGCGGTTTTGGTGGATTCTACTGTTTGGTTTTTGTCGCGTCTGTGGGGAACTGCCATTCATAGCGGAGAACAACGCGGCTATGTTGGTCAACTGGTAAGTACAGGTCGAGAGTTGGCGTTTGTCGAGTTGAATCATCCGCTGCTTTGATCTGACAGCGCTGACTTGTATCATACTGTTTTGTAATTTACTGCATGACACAATTACAAGGTTTGCCTGTCATCCTAGTTCATATCGTCACTTGGCTTAACCTGTGAGGTCAAAGGTCACTTTAGCCCTGTATGAGCACTGTGCTGAGCTATTCTGGGCTGGTTAAGGAGGGTTTGTAACTCAGATTAGCAATGCTAATTAAGGCCACGCAGGCTCTGTGTGCCTTAAACTGGTCTGAGCAGAGAGCGGGGAGGGCTGGGGAGAGGTGTGCGCACAAGAGCAATTCCAGTTGGCAGAGGCGTCCCCTGTCATTTCCTGCATAATTATTGGTGAGTGTTTGGTTCTCCCGCATTATCCAGAGTAAACACCTTCTTTCCCCGGCACATACGGTATAAACTACTTTACAGATATAGAAGGGCCTCCCCACTATTAAACTCACTACTGACAAGGAGCAGAAATGTATTATCATACTTCTTTACATAACGGAATTAAGCAGATGCCGATCGACCCCCCCCCACGTGTTGCCGCCGCCACCGCAGCCAATCCCTGAGTTGTGACGTCACTCAGTAAAAGCACAACTGATGGGCCTGCGTACGGATTAACCCTACAGTGGCTCAGACCACGGATAAGTGATTTCTTTTGCCCCCTCCCCTCTCTCTCTACTCCCGGTAGCTCCAGAGACAGCTGGCTATGTGTGGGAGGCGTTCTCAAATCCTTGTGATTCATTCATTGTCTCTATCCAGCTTGATTTGAAAACATTTTCTTCTCACAACATCTTTGGATGGCACACACTGTAATAACACAGAGCTGAATAATGGGGTTGGGGCTGGAGCTTAATACCCCTGCCTCTGCCTGACGCGACTGTAAGAGAGGAAATAATGGAGTAACAAAGGAAAATGAAGGCACGGAAGTTGGTGACTTCAAGCTAAAACGATCACTGAGGAGAGATCATGTGTCGTCACTTCTCTCTACCTCGACTGGTGTAGATGTCTTCTGTCCCGGCCGTCTGACCAATCAGATGATACTGATTGAGCCGTGAGCCTTCCTCTGCAACCACTACTGACTTGGCTGCTCCCTGTGTCCACGTGTAGACCACCTCTGAGACAGGATACGCATCTAAGCAAACAGGAAGTGTGAGGAAATCAAGTCACCATACGCACTCTTAGCAATACAATGTTTTGAAATCAAGCGTTTTAACATTTTGTTCAGAGGGTGGGTTCAGACGCACGCACGCACACACGCACACACACACACACACACACACACACACACACACACACACACAGCGGCATTAATTGTGGCGCTGGTGGTTTGATTCTTGGCTCCACTGATCGACATGTGGAAGTGCACCATAAATGACTCCGGGGGAAAAAGTTAATTCACCTCAGAAAAAATGAACTTAAATGGAATGGAACTGAGGAAATATGGGACTCTGAGAAAAGGGGTAGTGCTCCATCAGCACGGTCACAAGGAGCTGCTTTTACTTTCCCTCTAATAAATTTTGATAAATTGCATGTTCGTTGAATGCTCTTACACAACAGTTATATTTTATGCATGTTCAGGTGCAGGTACTCTATACTCTCTTTGAACTTTGACTGCAATAAAAATCCTTACACGGATTCCCAGTTAAGCTGCTTGTAGTTCACTTATTTGGCCATTCTATTGCCCTCATAAAACCCAACATGGCACATTATTCTTCTGAATTTATTTTTTTTCCCTTGGAGGGCCGAAAGTGAAACTAAATGGTGGGCTATGGGCGAAAAGCAAACACATTTGTGTTGTAAAAATGCCTTTTGTCTGTGTGCACCTCCGTCTCCGCCTCTTAATTGTTCTCTCTCTTCACACTTTGCACTTCTTACATCAAATTGACGTCCTGCGGAGAGCGTCTCTCTGCTGCCTGAACAAATTAGGAAAAATATAGTTCAACAAGGGGGAAGCTTAGCTTAGAGGTAGCGTGGCCGTCTAGTAACTGAAGGGTCACTGGTTCGATCCTCACTTCCCCTGGTGACCATGTCCAAGTATCCTTGAGCAAGACACTGAACCCCTAATTGCTCCTGATGGCCCTGCGAGGGGCTGGTGACCCGTCCAGGGCGAACCCTGCCTCTCACCCAGTGTCAGCTGGGATGGGCTCCAGCCCCCCTGCCACCCTCACAACAGATAAGCGATATAGAAAATGGATGGATGGATAATTCAACATTGTGGCTCTTTTGTCCTTGTGTTTTTTAGCATGAGTGGTCCTGATGATGAGTAGCTATAGCAACAGGAGGCTTCTGCGCAATTCATGACAGGTTTTGGTTGCTGCAGGGGATTGGAAACTAAAAATAATGCCCACCTTATCCTTTAAGAACTGTTTCTGTTGCTGTTTTCAGGGTCTTGACACTGGTGACATCCAAAATACCTCCATCACACTTTAAAAAAAAAATACACCAGTTCGACATTGCGAGTTGTTAACATGCTGTTAATCTATTCCTCCGCTTCCACTAGCTGACAAACGAGGCATGGCTGTGATACAACACTTGAACCTTCACCCATTTTGCTTCATTACGCCAAGATTAACTCTGCGCCACAGTTAAGAGTGTTTGAGTGTATCGCAAAACGTAGATGTTGCGATTGGTATGATGTCATGTTTGAATGCAGACAGATTTCATCAAAATATTCCGCTGTAGATCTGCAAGCAAAACAAGCAAACCCTGCAAAATACAAAACACCCCCCTCAAATTGTAGATGTACTAAATCTGTGTGTGTGTGTGTGTGTGTGTGTGTGTGTCAATCGCGCAGCACTGCACAGTCCAATCTAACAGCGCTGCATTAATCCTGCAACTGTGGTGTTAGAAGACTTCACAGCAATTTAGATTGACCCCAGTCAGCCAGTGTGTGGATTACCGTCACTCCGCATTGTCTCTAACGAGCCTTTGTATATCTGCATCAGCAGATAGCTCACTACATTGTTCATCAACCTCTTTTACTCTCAGGCTGTGTGGGGGGAAAAAATGCAGGGTATAAAAAAAAATCATAATAATGTTTTATTTTTAAACAGCTAATTTACAATTAACCTCCTTTACACTCATAATTACTTGGCCCACAATCAAGCAAAGCGGCAAGTTCAACAGTCGGACCGTCAGCGGGTCCACTCACAGCTAGTGCTGCTCCCTCGTTTCAGCCATCTATCCATAGTTAGGCAAGTTAGGCAAAATACTGCCTGCCAAAAGGGCACTTTTTACCGGTGGAGGAGGAAAGGGACATAGGCCTGTTGGATGTGCATCCCCAGAAGCCCTGGCCACAGCCTTACGCTGCCTCTGACCGGCTCGTATTTGGCGCCTGTAGGCTTACTAGTGAAGTTTGGGAATCCTGGTTCTGAGTCTGACCAGTTAATATGACAGTAAATTAATTACTTTATTCACAGAGGTCAAAAGCATTGCAACGAGCCCATTTTTGAGATACTAATGATTTTTACACACCAGTCTGGTTACAGACGTTCTACTATCTATGTGGAAGAAGTAACAGAAACAGAACGTTTTGAGGGAGCTTTGTGAAATCTGATGATTGACTAAAGTGATGCCACTCAAGGGTTGGTGTCAGCTTCTTGGAGTTAATGAAATCAGTGAAAGCACTGGGAGAGTACATGCCTCTGCCAATGCGAGCCAAACCCAACATGAAAACAGCAGTGATGAGCGGGTCTTTGCAACCCAGCACCAGGTCACTGTGTATGGATGTTCCACAGTCTAAGAGGAACCTGATAATGTTTGGACTGTGCATGAAGTAGCAGAGTAATGCGTTTACTGTGGTACAAATCCTTTTCTGCATCCTCAAGGCGCCACCGTAACACTGTTAAATGAAAAGTCTCAGTTTTCACAGCAGCCCATTACAGAGTTCTAAAGGTGTTTCTGACTACATTTGAGATGGAGCTGGTCGACCCATGGAGAGGAGCGCACCAAAGTGTCAACCACATGCCTCTTCCTTGGCCTGTACTGCCCTCCTCCAGCGAGTTTGGTAAACTGGCCTCAGAAGTTTTGGATAAAACACCAGGTTTTGATAAGATGAATTATGGAATAAAAAAAGACAATAAGTCTGATTCTCCTGACAGTTTTTTTTTTTTTTTTTTTTTTAAACTGAGAGGATTTTCAAACTGGACTCTCTCCGGGTTAATTGCTTCCACCGATGTGGTCACCGGTGTGGGTTTTGTCTGCCTTCCTGAATCAGCAGGATAAATCAAAATGTTGAAGACAGGTTTTGATGAAATGTGGTTGGATGATAGAATTTAGTTTGAGGAAAAATCCATTCAACTTTTGGAATTCATTCCTGAACCAGTTCAGGCTCTGATGATGTCATTTGCTCTTGGTATGGGTCTGAACTCTGGTTTCTTGGACCGGCACATTATAGGCTACTCCAACCTCAAGTAGTCTCATTAAGTTGATAAAGATATGCAACTTTTATTGTCTAGCAGTTTTCTATGGGATCAACTCTGAGCAGATAGAGTGAGGTGGTTTTCTGATGTCTCTCAAGAGTCTTACAAAGACATCCCTGAGTTAACAGAGACAGCTGTGATGTCTGGGACATTAGAGGGGAATTGCTAACATAAAGATCCTTAAATATCCTCCCGAAATGAAGTGAATGCGATCCTCAAAAATGGGTTGAAGTTATAGAGTAATATCCTTGCAAAAAAAATTTGGTTTCACTAAGCTTGGATTTTAAAGGTAATGATGAAAGGATCAAATGGGACGGATATGAGCCTTTGTGTAGGAACTCTGCTTTACAAGGCAAAATGATTGTAGCTTTGGCAGATGTTCCTGCACTGCGCCCTTTGGGTGATTTCTCCCGGTCCCTCGCACGTTATTCCAGAACGTATCTAAGCTGCTTTGTCTCATACTCCTGTGCACCTTTTCTGTCCATCATTAAGTGCCAAGAAACATAGTGGCTGAGTACAATGTAGAAAAAAATTGCAGGACAAGACCCACTAATAATGGCTCTCTGTTTGCCTGTCGGGTCATTTACAGGTGCACAAGGCTCCAGCTGAAATATCCATTTAGCTTTGGATATGCAAGCTAAGTTTGTTTTTTGTTTTTTTGCTATGAATGAGTAACCTGCAGAAGGGCAGCATCAAAATTAGCATATGACTGTGCTGTGGCCCAAAGATAATTAAGCCACGGAAAAGCTTAACCATAGACTACAGAGGACCTTAAAAACGCACAGGCCTTTGTAAACGACTCAGCAGAAAACACATTGGTATGTATTATAATGTCTGTTGGCCAAGAAGTAAAAAAAAAAAACAGTTTGAAATGAAGTATTAGGTCACCAACAGTGCCATTCTTCTGTGTCTTTCCTGATTAATCGTGCGAATGATTGCGTTCTCTATAGCACTGCTAGCTTAAATTAGTTTAGCCTAGCAAGCTAGTTTAGCAGCTTGACGCAAATGACGCAGAACGCAAATGACCATGATGGTGAATAAGACAGAGAGAGCAGAACAGCTTCTTAACGGGGATGTTCATGGAGATTAAAACAATATTAGCATTGAAACAAAGCACAGACGGGTGACTGATGAGACAGTAAAAGGAAAGTAACTCCTTATCGAAGTTGGAAAAACTTCAAATCTAAAGAACTACTGTTGAAAAAGAAACACAAAACAACTGCACCAAAGTTATCCATCTTCTAAACTCTTGTTTTTTGTTTTTTTTTACACGATTAAACAGAGGCAATAAAGGACGTCTACAGTATATCTTACTGTTACAGTTTGGATTTCTGCTGTTAGAAGCATTAGAATGAGGCTGATAGTAGAGTTTAGTCCATTAGAGGTGATTAACACAACAGCAAAAGACAGGTCCACTGTAGCTTTGAAAGCCTTGAGCTCGTGGGCGAGTGCTGTCCATTCGGTCAAAGGATTAGCTAGGGTTAATGGAGTCAGAGAAAACAGGACGCAAGGCATCGCTGCAACTTTTACAGCTTATACAGTAAACTCACATGGGCTGCATTTTTTTTTTTTTTTTTTTTTTTACTATAACAGCAGTTTAAAAAAAAAAAAAAGCTTTTATGGTCAACAAAGTTCCCCATAAGTTGGCACCCTCTAAATATTGTTGACGTTGTGCACTCATGCACAACTCTTCAGACGCCTTTAAATGAAACGAGGCAGCCTGCGTTCTTCTCCAAAGCCATGTTCCTCTTGCAATAAGGGTACGTCAATAACGGCTCGCGAATGCTTAGTTGGATGTGAGGAGGCTGACTAGCATCAGCGCACAATTAACGGTTTATTTGTATTAATTAATTTGTTTCTCCGTTCGTCTTTGCTGTGACCTGTAAAGTTAACATGACCACCTTTGGGAAATGACTCTCAACCATTACTTAACTGTTCACTAATGGTTAACTAAGCATTAATTAACCATTATTAATGCACCCTTACTGTCATGCTTATTTAACCCCAATATGATGGATACGATTTCACTTATATTAGTATTTATTTGTTTGTTTTTTTAATGGGTGATTAACATGGGAATCCATGAATAGCTACAGCTGTATTGAAATAAACTGATGTAACTAGAATTGCCAACAGACCTCTGTATTTAACCTGCCATGTAATTATTTCAAGCAGGTTTTGTTTTTCTGTGCTGGCAGACAGCAGAGATCTTGGCACCAGCTACACCAATCCAATGTAGTCTTGGTTAGTTGTTCTGACTGAGGCGACCAAAGCAGGTGGAGGAGTGGCTAAATGTCATGACTCCAGGCGTGCGGCTCTCCTGCGGAGCCCAGAGAGTGAGCTCCATACGTCAGTTGCAGGGAAGACCTTAAATGCTAATCTTCTGCTTACGTGACAGGAGCTCCCCTGATATTTTTGAACCAGTGGAGCTGTGGGATGTAGCTAGCTTAGACGTCACTAGAAACTGTGCTGATCTGTGCATGTGTAAGTTGTAGAATTGGAGTTTTAAAGGTCACCTTGGTGGCTAGAGTCGGTTTGATGGGTGTGTGTATGCCCCTGGCTGATTCTGCCATGTGTGTTTCTGTTTTCAAATATTTCCCATTAAATGTAGCGCAGGCAGTGAGGGATGCAGGAGCGCAGACCTGACATGTTGATTAATGGCTTAATCAGGAGCAGTGTGTCATTGTCTACATGGCTATCTCCTGCTCTGACACAACACTAGCTCTGCCCCGGAGGGACACGGGCTGTCAAACGCACCCAGGTACATCCATCTATGCGTCCCCTGAACGGATAAAGCAGCAGACGCCACAGAAAACCACATGCTGACTTTCTGACGAGTGACCTTGTCGTGTTATAAAAAGGTTTGCAAACCCTTTCAGTGCTTGGTTGTCGCTCAAGTCTCCATCACAAACATGAAACATTTACCTTTTCCTGCATTATTTAACGCTGCCATGTGAATTCGCTGAGTGGTGTGTTTACTCACAGCTTCCAAATTTAAGAGGGCATGCGTGTGCGTCCATTGGGAAGTCTTCAAGTTGCATGGGGCATTCTGCTGATATGGTCAGCCTGAAAGAGTCAGGAGACAAATGTGAGAGACCTTCTTGTCACTGTGATCATGATTTTCACATACATCCATGATTGTCATTTTCTTTTTTGGCTTGCGCTTTTGAATCCAACCATGAAACAACTGCATCCATACACATCTTCATTAGATAGTTGGAAGTTAAGGGTTAGGTTTGCCACCATGGCAAAATAAAGTAAAACTCTTGTGGGACCATAAAGGTGGAAAAATGAACTGAAATAAGGAATTAAAGTTAAAAAAAAAAAAAAGCATTTGCATGACGTATGGAGACAGCCTGCCACCTGCCTGTGGCATGACAGGAACACGCTTCGTTTCATTGGAGACAAAACAGAGTTAAAAACTACTGTGTTGCTCTGCCGAGCAAACACAGTAAAAGTACCTTCAGGCTCAGGCCGTGATGAAAGAAACAACCTTCCTTTAGCTGGTGCAGTGCATTGGCACAAGGCACCTAGGCAGGCAGGCCACACAGCCTTGGCCAAGCCTGCCATCTTCTGGCCAGATGTGTGACTGCCAACACCACTGAAGTCTGACACTCCTTAAAACACCGGACCACAGGAGTACAAGACACTTCTACGCTGCAGTTGTGCAGATGGGATTATTTAGCTTTATGGTCCTCTACTTTAAGCGAACAGTTCTGAAACCATTGTTGCGAAGAATGAATCGCACTGCTGTGATTCATACAAGTTTAAACACAACGTTGAGGACTCCATGTCAAGAGGTATTTCCATGTGAAGAACAGCACAGCAACGAAGACATTTTCAGTATTTTACTTGGTGAACACGTCGACAGCAGTTTAGTACAGACCCAGAAGACACTCGTTTAATGGCAAACACTGAATTTCTAACAAGGGAAGAAGAAATCGGAACTAAACATTTTTATCATTGATTAAGCTGCCGTGAAATGTACAATAAATGAAGTATCTAAAATCCATAAACTATCAAGGCTGCGTATGGAACTTTTATGGCACAGACATAATTACTTAATTTCCACCATGTATCAAAGATGCCTTGCTCGCTACCGAATTTCAATCCCTGAGGAATTTCCAAGTTGCAGACACACTTTAATGTTGTGAAACAGCTTTTTAAGGGGGGAAAAATGCCATTCTGCTCAAACAAAAAGACTAAAGAGCTGAAACTGAAAAATGAAGTTGAAACCCATGATGGAAAATAAGGTTTCATGCGACCCAAATGACAGGGATGAAAATAAAAGTCGGGGACTCCACAAAACTGTACATTATCTGTGACCATGCTGTTGTTTTTGCTGAACAAGCTTCCATTTCAGCTCAAGTGATCCAGTATGTCACCAAAATTATCATAAAATGTTGAAACAGATTTTTTTGTATCGTTTTTTTTTCCCTTCCTTCCTATGAATCACGCCAAGACCCCTCAGACGTGTTCTTTCAGCAACATGTTGCCAAGCTTCATGATCATTTTTAAGTAATTTTACATAAAGACTTTCCATGTAGGACTATTGTAATAGAGTTGTTTTGTTTTTTTTTACTTACTTTTACTTATTACTGTATTGCTTCTTTTTCTAAAGTAAAAGATCTAAAATACTTCAATAAATGACACCCAATATTGACTGGCACACCACTTTTAAAAGGGAACTTTCTGCATAAGTATTTGGTTTTTTTTCTAGTTTGTGTTTTGCTCATGCACACTTGAAAATACAATGCATGACGTGTGTTTGTAAAGGACCATGTTTATATCTTGGGATTACTCCTTTACTTCAAAAACACGTGTGCAGCAACAAGTAGGTGGAAATCCAGTTCAGAGCCAGACAAGAGGATAGATTCCCTTCTCTCCTCTGTGCCAGATTAGGAAGACGAGACCCGCACAGACCAGCTGGCTGCTAATTAGCTTAGCACACTGAATGGTAGTGGATGGGAAGTGTTAGCATACCCCTGCCAAATGTCATGAAATACATTTTTCTCCAATATGGTCTTTGCCTTTATAAATGAAACTAGAGTTGTGCGTAACATTCATTATGAAATCATAATTTAAAATGATAACATATTGTCATTTTGGTCAGGGGAAGTAGCTTCAGCTGTGTGTTTGATTCTAAAAATGTCAATGCTGGCAATGATTGGTTGTTTTCAACCTTTATTTAGTAAGGGGAGATTCCCAACAGCACCAGAAGCTGCTCAGTAAAACCGCAGTCTCATTGACTAGTAAATGAGCAGCTCCACCACAGCAGTCACGGTGGAGAGCCTTGCTCAAAGGCGCCATGAGCGGGGGCAATGAGAGCAAAAAAGGCACCAAAAAAAAGTGAGGGACTAAACAGTTACCACATGTCTTCTACTCTTTTGCTCCCTTCACATCAACACATTCTCTGTTCAAAACATGAATTAAAAAATAAATGCAATGTCAACTCATTTCATTTCTTTACTTTATGTTTTTATTCCATTTCAGAATGTTTGGAACTGTTTTTTAAGGATGAGTGGTTTCGAGCAATGGCCAAACACTGAGGAATTACGTGATCTTGATTACTTTGCATTATTCCAGCTTTCTAACCACATTCAGAAGATAAAAAGGGACCTCAGCGTCACTGGTAACTTGTGAAATCAAACTAGCGACTTCATGAATCATAATGACCAATAAGGACGCTGTAGACTGAAACCAAAGAAAAAAGCGTAGATGCCTTGTTTTTTCGCACAGGTGAGGAAGAATTGCTCACTACTGCAAATTACTGTGACAGTATGTGACATATACGGCACTGCAGTGTGTGTCCTGCTGGGATTACAACTCTGTGTGTCCACTGTGAGATATTTTCATGGTACGGTAGCTGGGGCACCGAGAACTGCCCGTGTAGGAGAGTAATGCATGCATAAAATGTCTCTCTAATACGCTCCTCCCCAGAGTACCGAGGCATTAACAGGCCATTGTGAAGCCATTCCAATGGTTCATAGCCAGAGAAAATATACTGCAGATTTGTATCAATTTTACACTCAGTGGATCAATAGACATTTTTGACAAGCAGCTACATCCATTTCCTCTAACCTCCTTTGTTAGTGTTTACTGTCCTGATAAGATGGCAGCAGCACTGAAAGGGAAGGAGAGTCAGGATGTAAATTGGACGTTTGTGGGCTTATCATCTCCTGTATGCATTGTATGTCAAGGCAAGTCCTACTAGATGCAACTTTAATCCACTTATGGGCCATTTTAAGCACGTATAATGAATGGGTTGCTAAAAATAAACGGTTTTAGGTCATCTTTAAGTGATAGAAATGCGGGTAAGATGTGCTTAACACAGCTCATATGAGAACCTGCTGCTCCATCGCTCAAACATTCGCTACTCTCGGGGAACCTGCTGTTTTTCTGTCAAAGCGAAGGTTTCTGATACAACATAGGTAATGGAGGGGAGCGCAGCGCGAGGAGGGCAGGTGAGACACACAAACCCTTCATTTACTCAACTCGAACATCCGGTTCCTGCTGGGTCAAACACTTCCTCTGACCTTCAGTCTACAGTAGGAGAACAACATGAGTTTAGATGATGCGTGAATGCACCACGGAGGCGTGTGTGGGGGCGGAGAGGTCTTAAAAAACATGACTAAAGAAGTATTACAGGCATCTTTCCAGCTCTAATGGGATTACACAACATTTACAAACCACATCAGGCAGCTTTTGATTTCAATGTAAACAAATACTTATGGGAATCCAAAGCAGGATGAAGGGTGACCGTGTTACCTCATGGTGTAGAGAAGAGTCCCGTCGTCTTTCAGCCGCAGCAGCTTGTTGGGAGTAGTCATATTATGAGCTATGGATTTCTTCCCGTTGAGGAAAAAAGTGTCTGGAGTCCAGATGTTACTCGCCAGGAGATTATTCAGGGGAAGCATCTGCATGGGGCCTTTAAAACAAAGTCTCTCATCTTTCCAGCTTTGCCGAAAGAACACGTCGATGGTGTATTCCTGCAGAGAGCAAGCAGACAGCACCGAGGAATGGTGGGGAATCCCAGAGTAACTCGCCGCTGCCAACAATATTATCACAATCAGGATTCTGCGGCCCCCAGAAAGGCTTCCTCTTCCTCACATCACCAAAACCGCAGAGGATCATTGGATTTCTTTTTTTTGCTGATATCCAAATCAATTTTTTTTGACAATAATAATATGTCAGTAGTACGCACAAATAAAAACAACCTTAAAATGATATTAATATTTTCTGCATACTGAAAAAAAGACAGGTAAGAAGATTAGGAAATTAAAGAGTTAACTCTTTTTTGTTATTTTCAGAAGTCCATAAATGGTACATTCACCCCACTGTTTCCTCGCCATCTGTAGACGACGTTCATAAAAAGACCAACATCTGCTGATGCTGCTGAGATGCCTGCATCATCACGCATCTCGAATTTATTTGCAACACAAACTTCCGAAAAATATGGAAATCCATTTATAACATCAGTTTTAATAAACATGTCTATATTTGGCACCCGTGTGTCAGTACTGTATCACAAGAGGAAGTGGCACGATGTGTATTTATATTTGGTACGAACCCTGGGTTTTTGGTTTGAGTCCTAGTTATATACAGAACGGAAACGAACATAAAGCAAACTTAAAACATGTTTAATTTGTTATGATGAAACAACAAGAACATGTAGTATGCATGTGTATATAATACATGTATGTAATATATTCATGTGTATTCTAGACCGACACAAGAAAACTAACCGGTACATTTGCAGGGAAATACACAGTTCTGACCTGTATCCTTCAGTGAGACTGTAGGACTTTTAAACATTTACTGATTATAGACAATGCAATGATGAAAAAGATTTTAACAAATTATTTCATGCGATGTGTGACGCCTTCAGTATGAATCCACACCATCTAGGCGACTTCTTACCATTTCGGTGTCGGACACAGGACCAAAGCTGGTGACGAAGATGTTGGTTTTGATCTCTGTCACCTTTTCTGTGAAGACACAGAGTGAACCCCAAACCCTCTCAGATTCTTCAGTAGGAACGCTATTATTGAGCAAAACTTTGAATGGAAGATACTCACAGACGTGACATCCAGGACTTACGGATTATGGAATGACAGTGAAATCTCCATGTGAATGTCTGTGGTTTTCAAAGTCAGATTCAGATGCTTCAGGACACAGTGGAAGCAGCATCAGGCAGCTCACCACTTAGCAGCGTGGGAGAGGATTGTGCTCAAGTTGACACATTTTTTAAGTTTAATTATAAATATAAACAGACTGCCTTCTCGTTCACTCTCCCAGCAATGTCAGAGAAGGCTGGGTGCATCAACTACTACAAACCAAGCAACTCATATTCGCTTCAACACTTCGAATCAAACTCAAACATTTTGTATTAAAGCCTCTATACGTAGGAATTCAAAATAAATCATCCAGGGATGAAAAGACGAAACACATCAGCGGTCCTTGCATTCTTTGTTCCCATCACTGTTGGGCTGCATCACTTGCATATTAATAATTTTTAAGGCACTTGTGTGTTTCTATTTTTTCCAGGGTGTCTCCAGGGGTTCTAAGTTTGGAAACTCCCCGTGTACAAAAAACCCCCTGGTAATTCTAATAATTTCCAGTAAGTCAACATATGGAGGCCGCCACAGAGAAAAGACATATATGTTCTCACTTTAGTGAAAATGCCCGTGGCCACAAGCTGTAACTTGTTCTTACAAGTTACAGCTTGTGGCCACAAGATAATGAGCTAACTTGTTAGCAGACTTTGTCTTTTTTTATATATATCGTTATATGGTGTGGCCGCAAACTAATCAAATGGAAGGAACAACTTGTGGCTGGTGGACGGAAAATACTCGGTTTTGAGGGACTATGTTATATGTCAGGGCTGCAAATGACTTAAGAAGTAGGAAAAAGTTACAAAAAACTCATGACAAAAAATAAATCTCCTTAGCGGGACTAATAGAATAGGGTCTTGTCTCGGTTTACTAGCTCACCGGTGCTTTGCAGTAGCTACAGACCCTCGCACAGCTGGAGCCTCTGCTCTTTCAGTGACCTGCTGTAACGTCATGAGGGCACATTTGTTGGTTGTTGTTAGCGATGAGTCTTTGTGTCACTGTCGGTCTATTTGACATTCGCTGGGAAACTCCTTAACAGCCTTAAACCCTGACGCTGTCCCAGCAGCTCAACACACTCGGGACACAGACACCTACTTAATTAAAGAAAATAGAGTTCATAATCCATCATTTTATCATCATATTGATCCATAAAAATCACTGTCTTGTTTTAGTATCAAAATAATAAAATTACAAAGCAACAAAGGGATAGTTTCATACTTGATTACTACTGAAAAGTTGGTGGAAATGATGTTTTTCTCAAGGTCGTGCTAACATGCTTGGTGGGTTATCATCTGTTTAGTAGCACGCGGCAGTGAATCCGACTGAAAAGAGCTCTGAACAGCTGATTGTGTCGCTTTGTAAAAGAACCCTCAGGGTTAAAACCACCTGCACATGTAGTACATGAATCTACAGTTTATGTGTGGCTGTATTCACGATAAGGTTGTCAAAAGTATCGATACCTCGATATTATTCAATACTAAAAATCAGTATTCAAGTAAGATACTCATTTGCAAAAGTATTGATACCAACGGCGCCGTCTTCGCCTGCAGTTGACGCACAGCCTCACTCAGCACCGGTGAAACATGGTGAGTGCTGCTGCTGGACCTTCGTGACCAATTTTGGTCGAAAATGTCAAAAGCAAAAGCGCTGTATGGAAGTATTTTACACACGAGGCAAACAGTCAGGGGGAAGTCATAGATATCAACAGGCCTGTTTGCAAGCTCTGCTTCAAGGCAGTGGCAACAAAGTCAAGTAGCACTAGAAACTTGACGAAAACGCCTGAGAGAGAGAGAGAGACACACACACACACACACACACACACACACACACACACACACACACACACACACACACACACACACACACACACACACACACACACACACACACACACCTAACTCACGACCAAACCGTCTGAGCTGTTGAAGTTCATATTCTCAGTGGGCATACCTCCCAGTCCAGGGCGGAGTCTGTTGTCATAACCGTCCAGCAGCCCGTCCAGGATGCGCGTGAATATGGTAATGTTGTCATTTAACTCCGCCTCTTTGGGAGTGCCGGTGACCTCCTGGGTGAGGCTGGACACAAGAGCATATTCAAATATTTGAAACAGAAAAGAAACCCAAAACAAAATTATCCACCTCCTTATGATAGCAAGACATTAAAACCATAACAGAGGCAGCTCACACTGTGTGAGTTCAGTTCCTTACCTCAGACGGCAGGTGATGCTCACAAGCAAGACACAGAGCCACAAACGTCTCATTGCAAAGCTGCAGCACATTCCATCGCCCATTCCTGCAACGACACACGGGCAACACGGTCTTCTTCAGCCTGCACTTCTTCACTTTTACAATTAAAGCTGTGTTCATGGAATTAAATCAGTGTGTTTTAATTCATTCGGTTCTTATTTTGGGAGCTTGGAAACTACAAATGGTAGCATGATAACACACACTGCACATATTTGTGTGTAAGAGTATCAGTGCACTTTTAGCGTGTACACAACTGTAACACGGCAGAAGCAACTGAGACAGCACACTCAGATACCCACGAGTACGCTGTTGTCTAGGGACGGGCAGATACTGCAGGATCAGTACTTCAGTCCTCACCATGTGTACACACACATATTAAAGACACCAGTGAATGAATCATTACTTATCAGTTGTTGTTTTTTTTAATTTGCTGTCGTAAAACACAGCCAGGACATCTTCATCCCACCCTCGTCACTCCACGAGTGAAGATGATATTTTTCTTTTCTTTTCTGAATATCGCTGCCAGGAGACAGAACTCAATTTTTAGAAATGGTGGAACATTTGTGGCCTCTTTATGAAATGCACCTGTTTTATTTTGTAGGTTAATATATTCATGCATTTAATTCACAGTTATTTCATCATTATTAAATAACCAAAGTGTTACTCTAAAATGTTGGTCTATATTGTTGGGGGGGTGTCATCTACAATAAAGATCACATGCCAGTTTAAGAATAGCAAAGAATCAGTGTTGTAAAATAGCAAAAGTATGGGTGTCATATTGACTTAAAAAGTTTGGAACCACGCAGCCTTAAATACATGTCAGTCAGACAACAACACGCTGGGCTAAAGTTCTTTCTACGAGCTTTGTTAAGCCCCTCACGCTCCAAACTGTATTTCTGCATCTCAGCACAGATGCTGCCCCCCCCCCCGCTCTCTCTCTCTCTCTCTCTCTCTCACACACACACACACACACACACACACACACACACACACACACACACACACACACACACCACGCACACACACACACACACACACACCACGCACACACACAGTAAATCCTCTCGGTGATGCTGTTCCTGCATTTCCAGCTCTGCGGGAGCCCTCTTTTCCCCATCCATACCTCTCTTCCTCCGGCTCTCATCACCGCCAAGCGCGGCTCAAGTCTACGGTATCCCGGAGCAGGTCCTCTCCAGCAGCAGCAGCGGTGGAGGCAGTACACCTCTGGTGTTCTCTCCTCCAAGCCCACACGTCCCACTAAATCTCCCACTGGCCTGTAACAAGGCTCTGCTGCTGCTTACCACACAAGAAGATGCGCAGTCAAACTTCTCCCAGCTCACACGCAGGTCGCGCTGGATGTGCGGCATCAATTTTGAGGAAAGTCACCTCGGTCCGCGCTCAGCGACTGCATACTGGCCAAAAAAAAGAGAGATGTGTTGTAATTTCACTGTCAGCGATGTTATTTTGTCCCAGAGCGATTAAAAGGTTGGTAGCGGGCTTCTTCCTAACACTTCTGCTGACTGGCCATCCTTTAGTTTGGTCTCCGGAGAGCCGCAAGCGTACAGCAAGCTTCGCAGAAATCCAATAGTGTATACAAAGGCAAACACAATGCAAATAGAGAGAAGTCGAGAGAGAGAGACAGACAGACAGACGGGGGTACAGTGGATGCAGTCTGCTGGATGAAGTGGTGGAGAGATGCTTGAGGGATGGAGGAGGGAGAGAGAGAGAGAGAGAGAGAGAGAGAGAGAGAGAGAGGGAGAATGATGACTTCTGGGGCTCTTTCATGAGTTGAATCACCTCATCTAAAGGGAGAAATAACTGCACGTGTGTGCGTGTACACGTGTGAATGCGTGCACGTCATCAGCTTTTCTAAACACCAGCGTCTGACATCAAACTTGGAGGATATTCTCGACCAAGGCCAAAGGTTAGAACCAGATTCTGCGACAGCTGAAGGGCTCTCATATCTTCGCTGGGTTAATTTTCTGTCGGGATATTTATCTCTAGTCTGTTTGGTAGATAAAGGGGCGGGGCTAATTTGTCGACATGCCGATAGATAAAAGGGGCGTGGCTATTTTTCTGCCTGTCAAGGGGCAGGAATGCTTGGTCTATTTAGTAGAGGGGCGTAGATACTTGAACTCTATGTAGGTAGGTAGGGGGCGTGGCTTCTAGGTCGTATGCAGGTGGACAAAGCGAGGGCCTACTGATCTGTTTAGGGATTAGAAGGGGGCGTGGCCACTTGGTCTTTAGGTGGATAAAGGTGAGCTAACTGGTCTGTTTAGGGGTACATAAAGAGGGCGTGGCCACTTGCTCTTCAGATGGGCCCATAAAGGTGTGCAACTACTTGGTCCTTTTGCAGTTCAAGACATTTTTATCTGTCTGAAGTGGATCTCACAATCTGGTTGCTATGGTTACAGCTCAGCTGAACTGTTGTTATTATGCGTGCAAAGCGAAGGCGAATCTGTGTATTGGCGTAAGTAGGTTGTTCACAGGTCCTCTCCTGACTGCAGGTGGATAATTCGGACACACAACTTCCCCTTTGTGCTTGTGCAGCTCGATTAACGGCCAACTGATTGATCCAAAGTGGAACTGTAATTTGGGAAATTAGGTTACTTTTTTTTTTTGGCTTGTCTTTCACGTATTAATATGACTCAAGTCAGAGTGAAGTCGTGAGTCACTGGCGTCAAACTCAAAGCTGAGTAGCAAGTCTTTGTTGAATCTGAAGTTGTACAATGTGTGATCAGCAGCCACACCTCTGCGACTCTACGATTGGTTGTCGCGGCGGTGGCTGAGGCGTGCTCTCACAGTTGGTTCTAGTTCACGCTGCTTCACGTCTGCCAGCTCCTCGAGCTTCCTTTGCAACCCTCCTCCACCCGGTCTCCTCCTTTACCTGTGTAACTTACATCACTTCTGCAGCGGTTGTTGCTGACTCTGTCCTAAACCTCGTGGACCGACGGTTAACTTTTACTTTTGAAGGAGAGCAAAACAATCTATCCGTTTATGTACATAATTCATTTTTTTATGATGCATTTACTTGTATGAAGCAAAACAGATTGAGTTTTTTTCATTATAAAAGCACATGATAGTAATGACCATATTAGCTGAGTATATGTTCAGTTTCTCAGCACCTCCCGTTGTAAAATGAGGACATTGAAGCAGTAAGTACACAGTGAGACACAGTAAGGCAACACACTCATTATGTCAGCTGGAGTGGGAAGTGCAGTCAAGTATATAAAGTACATCACAGCAATTTAATCAAATTTGCTGAGTGGAATGTTTCAGTTTCTCGCTGCTACGCCATAAAATATGTACAGACGATTTTGTAACACTTTTAAATGAGCAGAAAGGATATTATCTCTCTCACACAGACACACACACACGATGCAGAATAAATGTACCCTGCTACCTCATCCGCATGCCACCCACAGTATCTAAGAACAGACCAGAACTCTCCTCTATCTTGAATGTAATACAATTATTATGTTTTTTGCTCAGTCAGTTGGTGACCCGATAAATTAAATACGGGTTGACCCATTTTGGATCCCGTCTCAGGCAGGCTGTGCTGACACTGTCCTTCTGTCTCTGGATTCACAGGAACGCTGTCGATGGGAACAAAAAGTTGTTCGCTATCTACGATACAAGGTAAGAATCAGAATCCCTGAATGCTGTTTGTTGCGAGTAACAAAAGAACCCTTTTAGCAAAGTAGTGTCATTCTCTAATGCAGCAGAGGACCACAGTCCCTTGAATAAATAGAGGGCTGTGTGTGTGTGTGTGTGTGTGTGTGTGTGTGTGTGTGTGTGTGTGTGTGTGTGTGTGTGTGTGTGGGGTTCGGGCACATTCTCATTCCCTGCAGTAATATTGACCATCATTCTTGGTGCCAAACACTGGAACAAACAGAAAACAGCTAACAAGATGAAAGTCCAACACAAACAACTTAAACTGATTGACACAGAGGTGTTACGCCTCATTTCATGATGGTATCAGGTGCAGAACCGCACCTTTAGCCTCTCCGTCTGGCTCCAATCTTTGCAAAAGAAAAGACCTTCTAATTTAAAGTAGAGGATGTTTCCATACATACTAGCCGATAATTTACCTAAATATTCATCAATGAGCTAGCAGCTAGCTGTATGTGAGTGAGTGAGACTTTCACCCTCAGCTCCTGCTAAAGAAGTTAGCATTTGCATTAGCTTTAGCTAGCATCATAGCCATTTCCTGGTGGAGGCGTGGTTTAACTAATACCTGGAAAACAACTGATCTGATCTAATGAAACCTCCAGTGACTGTGTGCTCTGGAGGTTTGCATGTGTAACAGGACGTATGGCAGTGCTGCCCAGGCTGAATGAACCGTTAAAACATGCCTTTTAAAAGTGCTAGACGCATCACGTCATGTTGCATGTTTCCCAAATTGTTCAATCCTATTTTATGGGCCAATGGAAAAATAAAGATAAAAGACTAGAAACAGAAAGGTGGCTCAGATGGTCTACGTAGCACCAGTTCATTATAATGGGAGCACCTCCTCTAACAGAGAGGTTCTGGCCTGAACCAAGACCTCCTCCTAAGGCTCTGACCTCCTGCTGACAGACGGTGACAGGAGGCGTCATCAGGGCAAACTTCTCCCGTGTGCAACCTTGCTCTGCCCTGCATGTGCCTGCTGTAGGTCAGCCTCTGTAGTAAAGGTGTCAAGGGGGGACAGGTGCCCCCCCCCCCCACCATCGCTTTCCACACTCATACACGCCACTGCCCCCCCCCCCCCCTTCCCCTGTACTTGAACTGGTCCAGATGATGATCGGGATCATTTGGACACGCGACCTTTAGTCGTTACTGCCTCGCGCTCACTATCCTGGATGACCTCAGACCCGCTCTGACCGGCCTCGTCAGGGATTAATGTGACCCCCCCTCGCTCACCCCCCAGACCTACCTTGGACTGACATACCTGTGGATTTGTAACGTCACTGGGCAGCATCATGGATGCATGAGCAATATATATCTTTATTTTTTTTTGCTTCGGAGCCCCAGAACCTATAAAGCTAACGTTACGACCGGCTAACCGGAGCATGGGGGCACGGAGCATCCTCCGCGGCGTCCCCGGCGCCGGTGAAGCGCTCTGACAGGCGAGGGACCGCGCCTCCCTCCGCTCCGTGGAGCATGTTAACACGGGCTGTACTAGAGGTGGACGCTCTCTATGTGGAAGAAGTCTCACCTGATCCGGCGGAGCTCGGCGGGAGTGTGAGCACCGCGGCTGCTTCTTAACCCGAGAGACACCCAGACACAAGGGATGCGGGGACCCCAGGGAACCGGGCTCTTTGACATCCTCTCATTGCCGCTGGTCGTAGCAGTGATGTGCTGCGCCCAGAGGTGAGTGTCTGGGGTCTACGCCGGAATGAAGCGTCCCCTGAACCCGTCACCAACCGCGTTCTCTTCTCTGTTTCAGCGTCAACGAACCGGGAAACATGTCGTTCGTCAAAGAGACCGTGGATAAACTCTTGAAGGGATATGATATTCGTCTCCGGCCAGACTTTGGAGGTATGACTGGACTCTATTGACCGCGTTTGACCGCCTTTCCTCCCCCGCTGACTGTGTTCTGTGTGTTCCAAGGTCCACCGGTTGCTGTTGGCATGAGCATCGACGTGGCCAGCATCGACATGGTGTCAGAGGTCAACATGGTAAGTTACCGCCGTGTCTGAGGGTTTGCTTTAGTTGCCTTGAGTTGAACCTCAGAATTAAACGAGGCCAAATGCTGAAAAAGTGCACTCATCAATAACTGATTAACTAATTTAGAGAGAGAAACAACATGTTGGTAACCTCTTGATTAAAAGGTGGTTTTCACTCTTTATGAAATCATCTCAGTTCTGAAGGGTTTGAGATCAGTTCTGTCAACGTGATCAAGACAGCTCATTATTTTTATGACACATTCAAAACATTTGGAATTGACTCAACCCTGCTTTAAGGCAGAAAGTCTACAATTAGTTAATACAACGATAACGACAAAGAAAATAACGTTGCCGTAGATGCTGCAAACCTTTGCCAGAATGTCATCCTGGCAAGTGAGCACGGCGTTCAAATGAACAGTTAATAACTGATTTTTAATGCTGGTGAATGCTGTATTAACCAGTAGCAACAAATCAGAACCATTTAAAATGATTCATATGGTCATGGAAAAAATGGAAAATGCATGTAATTAAAAAAAAAAGCAATTTCCCACCCTGGAAAAGTTTTTTTGCAAAACGAGTAAATTCAGTAAATTTTGCAAAGTGATAGAAATTTTATCAATGAGTATTTGCATATTGGTGGTTAAACAAACCAGGTATCTGGTCATTTTGGCTGAATGGATGCTGGTTAATTAGACATTGATGTCCTGCCTTGTTTGTTTACCAGTAAACATGTTTCAGGTATGATCAGGAACGCGTTCCTCAGAGAGTCATGGGATTTTATAGGTTAAGTTGCATATAAGATAAACCCCTGACTCTGGCACCGTGTAAGGCAAACTGATAATTTGCAATCAAGAAATATCTATTCTTGCTTCGCAGCTCAGAACTTGTTAGCGACTGATACATGAGGTCTCTGAATATTGAAGGAACATGTTGCAGAGTTTAAAATTAACAGGAAAGCACACAACAGCAACACCAGCTGCTCATAGAGGTTCCCTCTGTTCTCTGGAGAAGATGAGCCACGTGCTCTGTCAGATCAGGATGGGTTCCACGGTTTACATCCTGGTTCACCGGCTGCATGACTCCAGCGTGGACTCCTGAACGTTCCTGTCAGACCCCGAGGTTGCCATGTCTCCTCTTTTCAAGTATATGAAAAAGTTCACTTTAATGCCTGTGTGCTACATCGTTGGTCTCACCTTCTGATGGGGCTCGATGCCACAAGCTACCAAGCCGCTGAGGGAACGTGTGGTGAAAGTCGGTCTTGGTGGTTCCACGCAGGAGAGAACTCTATGTCGTTTGACGTTCTAGAGAGCCTTTGTGTATCTTGTGTCATAGCAGCTAGCAAAACAAAGAAATACACATGGCTGCTTCAGTCAGTGTGTGTCAGGACCGTGAGTTAAAAAAGGCTGGCTGTACTTTTCAGGATCTATAGTCAGTTAACTAAGTTTCAGCACTTAGCGTCGTGTCGTATTAGACACCACGCCCGCTCTTAACTTGAGAGCTTCCCTCCATATGAAAGGCTCGGCCTCGTCAGTGGTGATCGTATCACACTGGCAGTTTTAATGGCTCAGCCATGCAGACAGCACAGAGGATACACATCCCCTCCTCACGCTGGAGGCCTTGGACCAGACTAGCAAATAAACACCCCATGTGGCACTTGAGCACGTGCTAAAAATGATTTGCTCACGACAGAAACGATGGCGCGCCAGTAGCCAGGAGCCTTCTGCATCCTGTCCGATGAAATATTAGAGAAGGAGTCCGTTTGATTTGCCAGATATCCACAAAATATCCCAGATAGCAAATATTCTTCGCGCAGAATCCAAGAGGATCGCTGATCGCTGGTCAGGCTGTGAGAACACCGTGCACTCGTCACCAACGGAGGTGGCAAAATGATCTCACACCAGCGCTTCTGTGTATTTTTGAATGCCTGCAGCTTCATCACCTCTGTCAGACTACTGGAGACTGTGTGAGTATGTCTGTGGTCCTCGCTCCTCTTCCCCCTCCAGGCGGCTGTGACATTTCGGACCACTTCTCACATTTTTTGCTCACCAGAGGGTCTCAAAGCCACAGATGCTGCGAGGTTCGCTCTTAGAGAACCTTAACACGGATACATGTCATAATATGTTGTCAAAATCAGTATTCTCAGACTAGATGTAGGAGACACTCGACAAACACAATATCCAATTCTGGACTATATTTGAGCAGGCCGATAAAGCAAAGTTACAGCTCCAAGAGTCTTATTCAAATTTATAACAAGCCTGCTTTTGTGAAACTGGTTTATCCGTCTGTTATTGAAAGTATCAATCAATAGTCTTGGTTATTGCATTAATGGGCTGCCGTCATGCTGGGTTGTGACCACAGACTGTGTGAAAGAGCGGATGCAGCTCGCAGGTCTGAAACCTGTATTGTTGTACATGTCCAGCAGGGGGCAACTTGCGCGATAGCAAGATGTAGTCAGACTGAGTTGAGGTCTTGAGCTGCAACGATTAAGAGAGGAAATGAATTGCCAACTGCAGTATTTTTTGATAATCAGATAATTGTTTCAGTCTCTTCCAATCAAAAATATCAAACGTTTGTTATTTGAAGTTGTAAGAGAGCAAACTGAGCTGACAGAGGATATTTGAGGTGATTGAGCTGGATATCTTTTCAGATTTTCTTGACATTTTATGAACTGCACAAATAGAATCATGACAATGTGAGATAGCCGACGATTTGCTGGGTTCAGGCCACAGCCAGAGAGGCTCAGTTTACTTCAAGTGGAGCCTTAAAAGAGTAACTTTTACACAAATGTCTGTTGCTGCACCGTTGATTTTCTTCTGTGCAAATCCAGCATCACTGTTGATGTCACTGGTTCGTCGCGTTATTGCTCTTTAATTATTTTCACACATTCAGAACGCAAATGAAATACATATTTTCTTTTAAGCACCTGAGGCCCAGATGACAAATTTCTTTATATTTATTTTTAAAAATGCAATGCAGTGTGTATAGATCTAATTTTTAAATGCTAATTATGTGATTTTTTCTGGTATGTTTTCTCTGCAGCACCACTGTGATTCATTTAGAATGATATTCAACCTGAAGCAGCAGGCCAAGCTGTGCTTTTAATCAAACTGAGCTGCCTTTGAACATCGAGGAACATTCAAAATGTCTTTTGAGAATCATTTGACCGCAGGAGATAGAATTCTTTCCAATCATGATGTTGCAATGAGGAGTAGCTGGTGGTTGAACTTTGACCTTTCCACAACAGCTGTCACGTCTTTGCAGTTTAAACTGTGAAGGAAACAGTCGTGACAAGCCAGTGAGAGACGTGTCCAGTCAGATCATGTGAAGGCTCATACTGACGTCTGTCTGAAGATGAGACCCGTCACCCCTCTGTCGGAAAGCTTGATTGAAAATACACGTGTCGTTAGCGAAAGCAGAACAGGTGGTGATCCACCGCCCAAGCAGTAGATGTGAGTGTGAAAGAAGCCTTCAAGTTCAACACATATTCCTTCCTTCTCTGGCTTCTTAGTCTGCTTCATCATGTCCTGCTCACCTTTGACATGCCCGAGTTACCGACTGGTTGTGCGTATTTATGTGTGCAAATGCACAAGTGCTTCTGTGCTGTATGCGGTAACTTTTAATCTGTTAATAGGATCAGAGTTTACATTTAGTAAATCACTGTCAGCGGCTGGTTCTGGGTTAATAACAGAGCTGTACAGTAAGTAAAGGAGGAAACAGATTAGATCTGCAATGCAGTGCTTGTCTGTCTCTTTTCATGTGCCTCAACAAGGTCTGTGGTAGGGTTTGAGCAGCTTTCACCACATGTACTCCAGACGAGAGCCACGTCCGCCTGACTGTAGCTGTTATTATGATTGTTGTTCTGAACCTTAATTTATTCAGAGGCGTCTCACTGAGAGCGATCAATGTTTCTAAAGCCACACATCTTTTATTTTGAAACGCGACAGTGTCAGAGTCTGATTGTTTATCATCATAATCACTGTCAAATGTGACAGTCATTGATCATGGGCGTTGGGGTTTTCTTTTTATTCAAATGCTTGTTTTCAGCAGCAGGAATTGTAAAACATTACAAACCAATGAATCATGATTTAAAGATGAGCTCTGTGACGCTGGACCCTGCTAATGGTGTTCAAAGCAGAAATCCTGTAATTTGCTGCAGTGCAGGTTGTGAAGTGGTCGGAGCAGAGCGCGCGCAACTTGGCTCAGATCTACAGTGTATATCTGACTTGTAGACATAGCTGGACTTGTTTGAAGGCACCCGCTCAGTTCCCCATAAACCTGCATGAAGCTACTTCCCCACCCTTTGACCTGTAATTCTTTTGAATGGCAACAGAAGCGTTTCTAGAGGGCACTGAAAGGGCCGTATCCTGGAAAACTCACCATCACTGTTTCATACCTGGATCTGTGATATACCCACTAATGCACAACTGCGAAACTGGTCTGTGGTGTTGTGACTTCATGAGCTATCCCGATTTTGATGCCCCTTAACGCATCACAAAGGGGAAGTTGTAACCACCCCTACAGCTCTACTTTTGTGCGTGCTCCACCCATATATTGTATCCTCGTCAGCTGGTGGTAGTAATCAACAGATGAAAAGGTTTTGCTCGTTGGACTGTTTCAGAAATAGATGAATTTATATCTATTATCGTGCATCCCTAGTGGTCATAGCTCATTTAGGCAACAGAGTTTGTGCGACTTTATTCCTTTTTCTGCTCGCCATACCGCCATTCCCTCAACATTTTTAATCAGCATAGTGAATCCAACCAACTAAATGCAGTATTTGCTCATTCCCAGCGCTGTAGCCCACTAGAGCACCTATACTCTGCACCTGTCCAGGCACCTGAAGGCCCTTAATAGCTGTAAAGCAGACCCTCCCAGTGGTGCTGTTACACATTTATCCTGAAGCTCCAGTGTGAGTCAGCTGGAAGACGAATCCATCATGTGCTAAAACACCCATCCATTTTGACACTTTAACATTATCCACCCTCTGCCTGAAGGAGGCATTACCCTTAAAAATTCTGACTACAGATGCTCTTCCAGATTTATGTTGAAGGGTTGAGTTAATAAGTCAGCCACCAAACACATCAGACAGCCTCGAGGGCCAGCTGGAGACGGGGTAAGGAAATACTGGTGCAGCAATCCAGATGCAACATGCTGAGTTTTACTGCACTCAAGTGCATTTACCAGAATGTTAGACACTTTGTGGCTGTGACTACAGGAATATAAGGACAGAGTCCCTCTACTTAACAGGAGGCTTCAAATGAAAATGTAACATCAAGAGCTTTTACTGAGCTGCTGCCACTGACTAGCCGTAGCTAATTGAGGCTGAAGAACTTAAGATTTATGCAATCAATTACATTACGGGTGTGTGTGATATGAAGAAATAGGAGAGCTGTGATTACCTTCCACTAGCTTACAGCAGAGGTTTCATAAGTGCACGGAAATGTTTGAACCACTCTCGTAAAACATGGTGAACGTGTATGAATACTGCACACCAAACGCAGGAGGTATCTTAACGCCTAACAAACAGCACACACACTGACAGTTCGCTCCTGTAAACGAAGTGTGTTTAGCAGCAGTGAAACATGATAATGGGTGAGGGATTTATCCCGTCATGGAGCCTTTAAGCACCATTGTTTTGAATTATACGGCTGTCAAACATAATATTTGGGGTTGTCTGTCTTGTAATGGATGCCTTAAGCTTGTCGTGATGCTGAAACCATGAGAGCGGTTGTTCGTTTATTCTCACATAACTAAAATGTTATCTAGCCTAACAACTGTTGCCTGTTTTAGACACAGGTTTTGTTTGTAATTAATCAATCTGAGTTAATCATCTGCATCAATTTTAAAGCATTTTAAATATCTCAGTGAAAGCTATGATTTTTGGAAGATGGGAATAAATGAATAGACTTATTTCAGAGTTTGAAGTAATCTTTTAATTTCTGCCAGACAAGACGCAGCCAAGGCGTATTGTTGCCTTCCACTGCCTTTACTCACAGCTCTCCATTCACCAGCTAAAACCACGCATGGAGCCAAGACTGCAATTAACGGTGTCATTTTTTTCAATGCATTATTTTTACCTAATTAATCAAAATGAATCAGAGGTTTTGCCAACCCTGATGGCATCCATAGCGAGTTAGCAACAGAAACCAAAAATGACATAAATGGATTCCAATAATGAAGCACTCTTCCACCTTTATACAACGTTGCCTCATTGACACGGTGATGCTGGAGGCTGCCGCTCGTGACAATTAAGGTTGCAGTCGCTCGCTCAAAGACACGTTCATGTGATCTCTGGAGGGAGTGAAGATCAAATTTGCAACTAGCAACTCTTGCTCCTGAGCCAGGCTGGAGCCAGCTCAGCCTACACTGAAAACAGGTAGTGTCATAACATGCAACAGTACATGCAAATGCAGTAGCGGGAGTAACGGGTAAAAACAAACTTTCTGTGAAATCCCACATTTTTCAAATGAACCAGACATGAATGAGACTGTTTATCAGAGCGACACGACCAACAAACAACGCAGTCCGTCAAATCAGTGATGATACTTGATATTTGGGAGCTTATGGAGAAGATTTTTAGAATGTGAGATGGTCCTTTAGAGAATCATATTAAACATTTGATGTCAACCACCACTGCACAAAAATAGCTCCCCCAATGTGGCAACGTTGCACTCAAGAGGTCATAGTACTTCAAAGTCTTCTGTTTGAAGATGTGAGAGGGGTGAAAACATTATTGAAAGTCTTGTAAAAATGCTGCACGCGAGGATGCAGAGACTGGAATTATTAAACGCATGGTTTGTAAAACATGTATAGAACGCTTTTGAATCCCACAGGGAACACTTAGATGTCTTACGAAGTGATAAAAAGCCCCCTCCCTCTTGTGCGGGGCAAGCATCTTTGAGTGCTATTCCTGTATTCCCAGCAGATATCCTGGCGTTAAGTTGACACAGACAGTGTTTGACTGGCACACAGTAACCGTGTCTGAGTACGAGACTGTGAACTCCACGAGGCGAGGATGACACGACAGTCTCATCCCTCCCACTGGGCCTCATTTAATCACCGGTGCTGACAACAAACCCCTTTCCGTCTCTTGTGGTCTACACGTCTGACAGCGAAAATATTGCCTTGCACCTTCAGTGGGCTTCAACTCCAAGCAGGGCAAAAAGTATTATGGAAATGCTCTTATTAGCTTTGCAGTCATTGTGAAATGCTTGAAGTGTTTCAAATATAGCTATTAGTAATGTAGTCGCCATCTGAGTGGGTATCACACGTATAGCCCTGCTCTACTGATGATTCATCTTCAATGGAGCTGGGTTTGTGCTTTTATCTTGAGCGACTGTCAGTAGAGGGCCGCACGGTGGTGCAGTAGTCGGCACTGTCGCCTCACAGCAAGAAGGTTCTAGGTTCAAGCCCCAGCTCTTTCCCCGGTTCTTTCTGTGTGAGTCTGCATGTTCTCCCTGTTCCTGCTGGGTTCTCTCTGGTACTCCAGCTTCCTCCACAGTCCAAAGACATCAAGAGGGACCAGGTTAATCCAGACTCTAAATTGACTGTAGGTGTGGCTGGGAGAGCCAATGGTTGTCTGTCTCTATGTGTTGGCCCTGATGGACTGGTGACCTGTCCAGGGTGAACCCTGCCTCCCGCCCGTAGCCACTGGGATAGGCTCCACCCCCCCCCCCGTGACCCTCAACAGGATAAGAGGTAGAAAATGGATGGATGGACTTTCAGTAGAGTCCTGTTGGTGTTTAGCTTGGATGCGTACATACAGGTGAATTATCATTCTGCTATCGTAGAAAAAAACGCTTGGGCTTGTTTGAATTTCTGTAAGACAAACAAATACAAAGCAGTCGACCCTGGTAGGGTCATATGGTGGTCACATGACACCAGAAGAAAGAACAAGAAAGAATGTAGTCATGCATAGAATCAGTGACTTTTATGCTATTTCATAAGTACATCTACACAAGTTCTATAGAGAAGTTCCACAAAGCACAACAGAATAAAATCCAGCCGTCTTGCTACCATGATATTAATAGTCTGGTCTCAGCCTCAGTTAAAGAGAATAATGAAGACGCACGTGACTCTGAGGTACGTCAGTAAAACGGTCCTAATCACTGTGGGTGGTGGTACTCCCAGGGGCAGGGAGAATGCTCCTGAAGGATACACACACATTTTCAGCTTCGTTCTATGTCTACAGCTATTTACTAAAAGAACTGAGCAGGCCTTCAGCCATGTAGGTTGCTACTGTCAAGCTTGCTCAGGGGTTCGTGTAGCGAGGAGGACTTTGACCATGCCAGCACACAGACAGAGGAAGTGGTGGAGAGTACCCGCAGAAATAATGGCAAGGTTGTTCCAGGAATTACACTGCTTGGCTCTTACTACTAAGAATTTATTTTGAATATTCAGTTATGACTTCAGCTCACTAACAAGTTTTCTGATATGCATCACATGGTTTTTTTTATATTAAACCTGACCATGAATGAGAGTTATCTCATTTGAAAAAAGATTTTTGTTCTACCGTTGAAGTTCTTGAGATCGTAACTTATTTTGCAAGAATAATCCATCTAGACAGTTAACTTTTTTCATTTTAATGTGGAACAAAACAACATGACTTGTTTCAAGGGGATATCATTTTTTTAAAAAGCCTCACGTATTTTCCCCCAAAGCGTAGCTGACGTCTTCATATTTGTCTGGAAACAAGAAGTTAAAAACGAGCAAAGGGCGAAGACCCTAAAAAAGATTTGTTTTTGCAACAACAACAAAAAAAAGTATTAATTGAAAAAATATAAACAGAAAGTGTAATCATCACCAGTTACCGCCATTATAAGAGCTGTTGCCACTTTTAGACTGAAAATCTGCAACGGTGGTGTAGAAATGGCACCCCCGCTGTGACACTTCGCTTGTTTACACAGAACCAAACAACACCAGTGTAAACCAGCACCTCGTGTATTTGTGTCATCATGGCAAAATAGCCCCTCATTCTGATATGAATAATCACCTGTAAAGTATCATTACTGCATCTTGCAATACTGTGAAAGTAACAATATCTGTTTACGGACATATAAACACCTGCAGGAGAACTTAAAATCACCTGGGTGGTAGATGCAGCTACTGGAGGTGTCTCAGGAAACCGTTTCAGCTTGATGACATGCACACTGTCACAATTTGAGGGTTCAAACAAGAGTGAGGAAGGACCAAACTGCAGTGGTGAGAAAGCAGCTCAGGATTTTATAGAGCAAAAAGGTAAATGCATACACAGACGTGGGTAACAGGTGTCCATAATAGAACAAATAAAAGAGTAATCAAGTCCAAAGTAATAAAACAGAAGCTGCTACACGGAAACATCTGGCAAAAACTGAACAAAGAGAGGAAGTAAAACAACACACTTAACACATGTTGGCCAAACTACAAAATAAAAGAGGATGTAACACATTAGCAAAGGAACTTAGATGGTTGCGCAGGATGTGACACACAGAATCGCAAGATGAAAACATCCCACCCCAAGATAGTTGCTAGTCTGCTTTTTGCATATAGCGAATGATGATGATCATGTCTCCACCAGGTCATATATTAGCATGTGATATAATCAGCCACTCTCAGAGCAGCCTGTACTTTATATTGTACAGTAGTTGGTAACACTGGCATCTCTTTGTACACAAACTGAA